>NW_019384803.1:447309-468451 GCF_000671375.1 Centruroides sculpturatus
ACGTATAATTTTTTGGGAATAATCCATATAAACTATGCTATAAACAAAAAATTGTAGGATTACTTACAGAGTGTGCACCGTTCAACAACGCCATTGCTTAAGCTTGTTTTCGTCGTGGAGGGCCCATCAAACGGTGGGCGCATGTTTCCTGATAAATTATTTTTCTGCGAAAAATTTGCTGAACTTTGGAGACATCATTAATATAAATATAATTTTTATGGCTGTTAAATAATAAATGGTTTTTAGTAGGTCTGCTGCTCGTTTAAACTCAATGGTTTGTGCAATATCTGCTCTTGGTCTAGATTCAACCAATCCTGTCGCGACATGAGTCGGCGATGACGTTTTACCGTATTATACGAGTCTCTTTTAGTGTCTTTATATGAATACGGTCTCAATTTTTTCACCGTGTTATGAGAATCCATATTATATGAACCCATGTTAAAGGGGGTCTACTATATTTTGTTTTCATTGCTATTTCATGCCTTTTTTCGCCATTAGAGGGCTACAAAATTTTTGGAAGTTTTTAGATTGGCTACTACCATACATTCTCGATTATAAGGTGCACCTTTGTCATAGTTTATGAGACCACTAACTGCTATACTTTTAGACCTACTGATAAAATTCTCAAATTGATGAAAAAAGAAAATTTGTGCAAATAAACATTCTGTTGAAATGCCATTACGCTTCAACTAGTGAACTGTCTAGAACTGAAACATTTAGGTATAGGGAGTCATGACCACTTGTGGAGTGGACTAAAAGTTTTATGCATATGAAATAAGTACAGTATATAAAGGAATGCATTACATATTTGTTAATGTCTGGTATGTTGAAATTGTATGAAAAAATATAAATTTTAGCTTATGCCCAATCAGAGATTTGTTTTGCATCATATATTATAAGGGATAACCATAAAAACTTCATTGTAAAATGTAAAATTTTTTTGTTGTAAGAAGGAATTGCAGATGAAAAGTTTACGACATTCTGACACAGGGCAAACCTTGTTAATATTTCTAGGAATAAAGGGCATAAGTATAAGTTTGAGATGGATTTACAATAATTTTAAATGAAATAAAATAATTTCAAGGGGCAGATATGAACGTGGTTGGCAACTCTGTGTTATCTTGAGGTAGGGGAGATCATGTCTGGACAATGAAAAAAGTCAGAAACCTTTTCTGTAAGAGAATCAACACATTGTAAGTGACAAAAATTTATAATTTCATTAACATTTAGACACTTCTACGGTATCATTTTCAAGTGCAAGAAAAGAGTCAAAACATTAAGGGTTCTTATCAAAAGAAAAGAGAACGAATTTCAGTATTCTTAACAATTTTTTTAAAATGTAGAGTAAACAGATGCCCATGTGCATACTCCATATAGTTTAGTATTATAGAAAGACATCATATAAGCCTATCACTGGAAAATACACATTTCATATAAATAAACAATAAAAACATCGACGTCATAAATTTCCCGTGTCAACCATTTTCTCACATTGTTCATTTTTTCCCCCGAGTCCTGCCAAAAATGATAGATCAAGAATCTGCTGTATTTTATTCCAATACTTTTGTTGCAGTTTCTCTATGCAACTATAAAAAATAATCTAGGAAGGGTCCCAAAATTTTGATATTTTTTATTGTTTATGGTAAATATCTTATTTAAAAAAATAATGATTAATCCTATTATTAAATATCAAAATTTTTCATATTTTAATTATCTTTATATTTAGTACCTCTTGGATTTTGTCTTTAGGTGATTCTTCTTCTTCTTCATCATCACTTTCAATTCTCTTTCTTCTTACTTTATTACATTTAATTGGAGAATCATCATTTACTTCCTGCTTAACTTCAATTTTTGACTCATTTTCTTCTGATGTGATTTCTGTGTTTGCCTTCACTTCTTTTGTTTCACTACTAGTTGATTCTTTACTAAAATTAAATTTTATTTACAACTAATATCTATTGCATTGTTAAATATATTCTATAAAATAAGTTATAATTCTAACCTGTTTATTTTATTTTCCAGTTTGTTTTTAATCACTGGTTCTTTGTTTTTAAAGTATGTTCTGAAAATAAAAAGTATTTGTCCATATAATATTATAAATCTAAAAGCAATAACTTTATATATATTTATATAATACTACTGGTAAAAAACAAACTTATGTAAAAAAGTTCATTTTCAATATACAGTTGTCCCTTGATAATCCGACAGGTATGGGACCAAAGGTGTGTCAGATTACCAAAAGTGTCCGGATTACCAAAAATAATTTCGCATTGTTTTGCTAGCAGTAACTTACAATATTCTCTACTCCAACTGTTCGAACAGAACTGCTCACATAAAACACACGAAATGTGTGTCATCGTGTAAAAATTGGATGGGGAGATTCACATCGCGACATGCTTCTGTGCAAGCAGACACGTAACGGGGATGGGTACCTTGATGGGAGGTGCGTCGGACTACTGAGCATGTCAGATTAAAAAACGTCGGACTATAGAGGGACAACTGTAGTTAATAATGGTCAGTATAACCTGGCAATGAGTGAGTCAACACAAATGTTACTAGAGGATGCTAATATCATCAAGCAATGAATTTAAAATAGAATTTCATTGCTTATCTTATACATGCTTTGGCTCAAAGTATAAGTTGTGGACCATGACGGGTGCACGTGACCTAACAATAACTTCTACCGATATTTAATAAGGTAACATATTTTGTGTTTTATACAGCGTTTATTAATCATTGTACAAGGACTTACGTGAAAATATTTGATCTTCCGAATGGAAATTCGTATAGATAATTGCTTTTTGGTAGCATCACAGCATTAACACGAAATAAATGATACGGGATTTTCACACATTTTGAACATAAGTATTTATATAACAACAAACACTTATTCGTCAGAGCCATTGATACTCCTAAGAGAGAGAGAGAAAAAAAGAAAATAAATATTAATAACTTACAAAATACTTTTCTGCATTGTAATTTCTATTCAAACAACCAACGACAATAAACAAACTCCCGCGTACACGATTTCCTAAAATGGCCGCTAGATTGCAGCATCGGACAATTTTTACTTGAGAATTCCAATTTGAAAAAATAATAATTATCATTATTATCGATTTTAAGTATTATAATTTTTTATTTTAAAATAATTTTCTGAATATTATCTATAATAATATTAAATTTTAATGTAACTTTTTAAATAGTTACTTTAATTGCGGTTTTTTTTAAACTCTTTCCGCTCTGTGGGCATTAAGAGGGCCTCTTTTAGCAAGCCCATTATGGATTCGGCCAGTCCCACAATGAGGCGGCCAGGTGGTGATGAACGGGATCTGACATATCCGGACAGACCAACCCCCGAAAAATTCCTGGAGATTTTTCGACCCGCTCCGATTAGATCCCGGTTCCCCCAGAGCGGTAGGCTGCCATTTTGACCGTTGGGCCACCCGCCGTCATTAGTAGATAGTTCAAAAGCATACAGTCCACCGCTAGAAGTAATCGTGTAAATTCACTATATGATTGCGCGAATTTGTCAATAATCGCTTCTGCATCCAATTCATCTAACAATTCCTCTTCAATGGATAGCATCATTTTTGATTCCAAATTTTCTTCAGACAGTGAATTTCTTAACCTTGTTTTAATGATCTTTAGCTTTGAAAATGCGCTCTCACATTCAGGGGCATAGTCATGGGTAGGGCAGGGTGGGGCGCTTGTCTCACCCTGGCTTATTTAGTCAAACAAAAAATTATAGGTCAATAGGTTATAATAGTATTGCGCGGCAAAAAAGAATGTTTAAATCGTGGCGGGAAGACGCTATCATGTTGGTCGGTGACCGGACGCTCTCTTGTGAACGAGTGGGGAACTGGCGGTTCAAGGTCTGGATGATCTATGGTAAGACTCGAAGATTATAGAATGTTCGAGGTTCGGATTTAGTGGGAAAGTTCTAGTACCTTCTGTTCCCTATTTAAACGCTGCAATGAGTCAGTTAGTGAGTTGACGCATTTGAGCTTGTTCAGAACGTACCGGGAGCGAGGTTTATTTAAAACGTCGTTGCGTCCATGTGCAATACTGTACTGGATTTCTTACGTCGTTTTAAATTAAAAAGTGCTGTATTTACTTCTATTGTATGTTGTAAGTGTTTTAATGAATCCGTTAACGTTTATTTAATTTTTGGGTAGAAATCCCGTAACAATAGCAATCTAAAATGGATATCAGAATGGTTGCAAAACATTCTAATTAATGTTGCCGTCTTATTTAGCGATGTTTAAGTGCTCGATATTGGTGTTTTCCATGGTAGTTTCAATATCTACCGTTTGGCATCGTTATCAGTTGTGACAAAGTTGTGACTTTGCTAAGGATGCTGTGCAATAAAAAAGAAAATTAATATACAGCTGGTTGGCGGATTATGCTTCTTGGCTGGCGTATTCCAAGAAATTAAAGGGCGCGTTGTGCATTTACTGTGTGTTCTTTCATAGTGAGGCCCTTTACTCGCTATAAAGACACGCACGAATTCGCGAAATTTCACACGTCATCTCAGTAGCACAAATCAGCGGCCACAGCAACAAAATGTTTTGTTGAAAATATACCCGTTGATGTACATGTACAGCTGATTTCTGTCCACCAACAAGATATAGAAGCCAACAAGAACCTACATGACCTACCTTTGAGGGGCAAAGAACATCATGAAGGTGTTTTTGAAGACTTGATCAAATTCAAAATTAACGTTGGTGACCACATTTTAAAAGAGCACATAGAAAAGGGCGAAAAAAAAATGCCACTTACATGTCACCACAGATTCAAAATGAAATAATTGGCCTACGTGACGACGTCATTAGAGACGACATCACTACTGACGTGAAGAAAGCATTTGCTTACAGTATCCTGGCAGACGAGAGCAGTGATATATCAGATAAAGAGCAACTTTCCATTGGGGTTAGACTTTTTGACAAAGAAAAGATGATGGTTCGTAAGGAATTTCTAGGATCCGTAGAGTTGACTGACATGGATGAAAAATCTGTAACATCTACAATTAACAACTTTGTAGAAAAGGTAGGCCATGATCCAGAAAAGTGTGTTGGACAAGAATACGATGGGTGTTCCACTAAGGCAGGAAATATGTCCAGAAAATTCTTCGAGAAAGTATACGAGAGCGTTATACTTTCATTGTGTTAGTCACAAACTGAACTTCGTTGTAAACGACTTAAACGAAACAGCAGTGATACGAAATAAGGTCTCCACAATAAAAGAAATAATAAGATTCTTCCGAGAATCGGGCCTTCGTCGAAAATACATACCGAATATACCAATGCACTGTGAAACCCGTTGGTCTCAAAAGTATAAAAGTATTGCCACATTCAAGGAACATTATGTGCAAATCGTTATGGCTCTTGAAAAACTATCAACAGACGATAACCATTCGACGAGAAAAGTTGCTTTTCAAATGTATTGTGCTGCTACAAAATCAGAATTCATTATTAGAGTTTGTCTCATAGCAAAATATTCAGCGCTCCTGCAACCGGCAGTAAATGCTCTTCAGTCAAAAAGTGTGAACTTCAATGTGCAAATCACATTAAAAAAATCACAGACAACATGAGAAAACACCGCAGAAATGCGGTTGTTAAAAGTCAAAATTTTATAGCAGAGGCTGAAACAATCGCCAAGCATCTTGAAACAGATTTCAATATGGCGCGATTCATAAATCGTCAGAAACATCGTTCGAATCCACCAGCAAAGACTCCTAGCGAGTTTTGGAGAAGATCACTAATTATTCCGTACATAGATTCATTAATAATGTCTCTGGAACAGCGTTATTCTGAGGAGAACTTGTCCACATTCTTATTGCTTGTATTGCACCCTCACATAATTCTTGATATGACATATGAGGATTTTTTTAAAGAACTACAATTTTTTTGTAGTTACTATAATTTGAATGATTTCCTCGGTGAAGGTGAACTTTGGTACAGGAAAAAATGTGCCAAATGCTGAACTGAAGGAGATAAAACTAGCTACACTAAAGTTAAAGAAACGCAATTGTTCTACCCATCCATAAAACGGACACTACTCATCTCACTTGCACAACCCTGCACAACGTGCACTATCGAAAGATCCTTCAGCACCTTACGCAGGATAAAAACTTGGATACGGTCAACAATGACAGAAAATCGGCTTGACGGTTTTTGTATGATAAGTATGTATAAGAAGAGGGTTCTGAAAGCTAAAAATTAATTTGAGAAAGAAATTTTGACAAGATTTAGCCAGAACTCCCGTAGGCTAATGCTGAAATAAGATTTAGATAGTTTCGAATAACATTACAACTAATTACTTTTAGCGTTTTCAAATGTTCAAATAAAAACCATTTTTTAAATAAACAACGTTATCTTATTCTCCCTCACCTGGAGAAAATCCTGACTACGCTCTTGCTCACATTGGACTTACAAATAATGTGCAAATTATTTTATAAAGTTCATAAAGGTTATCATACGCCTTGTCATAAAATCTGTTGGATACCAAAATTTTTAGTACACACAATGGACATGTGCTGGAATCCGTATTCTCATCATCACTAAGCAGTATATCTATATATATAATCGAGACGAGTTGATAATAATAATAATAATAATAATCAGCGCAGAGCCCAAATGGTTAGGAGTTGGAAGCTGAAATTTGGTACACAGTTAGGGTGCGTCACGAAAACGCACACTAAGAAGGGATTTTTCGAAATGCCCCCTGGGGGGAAGAGGGACAGGATTAAGCTTAACGCTTCCATCAACAATAGAAGTGTTAAGTAACAATGAAAGTGTCAACAATGGAAGTATCAACAATGGACGTGTTACGAATGAAAGTGTCAACAATGGAAGTATCAACAATGGACGTGTTACGTAACAATGGACCTGTTACGTAACAATGGAATTGTTAAGAGAAAGCGACGTTTTAAGAGAAAGTGCAGTTGGTTTTCGTTTTTGCAGGAAATTGAAGATATTTTTAGACCCATGTAAAAATTCTCTAATTAGTCTGGAAACGGGGGATCCAATTTTTGCATTCTGTGAAAACTGGTAAGGTTGACTATAACGTAATAATCTTAATCTTCGCTATCGTTACTTTTGCCCGAGCAACGCCGGGCCCACCTGCTAGTTTAATAATAATTTTCAATGCCTCATCTTCAAGGCCTTTCTCTGCAATAATTTTAAAGTTTGCTTAATCTAACCATGTTAAATCTTTATATAACTTTTCGTCACATAAAGTTTCGTGCTGTACAAGGATTGAATCTAGTGATTGCACAATGCAGTCTATTAAACACATTAGGTTAATTAGGTTAAACACATTTTCTCGAAAATAAGATAATGAGGAATTTCCTTCATTATGTTATATTTATAAAATAATTTAAAACCTAAGTAATCTATTGACTTAATCATTGATTTTACTTTATTCCTGTGAATACGTTTCCTTTAATATAATAAATACTCCATTCTATTTCCATTATTAAATACAGTATTTTTAAATTTAAATTCTAATGTTCAACGATTTTTTAATGAATAAAATGGTTAATAGACATTCAAATGCTACATTTTTTAGACAAAAATTTGTATCTCTTCATACAGAAAACGTTACGAATTTAATTTAACAAATTAAATTATACTATAAAATATTTTCACGACGTTTAATTATTAAAATTATGCAGAATTTTGAATTTAAAAAAATGTTAAACATTTATTTATTATTAATTATTGTCTATATTATTGAAAAAAAATGTGTAATGTTATATCATAAGTCATTATCTTTTCGCAAGTTTACATCCGTTAAAGGAACAAGAAAGGTGATTGGCCACGTTATCAGCCGAATTCCTGGAGATGTAATATATATATATATAGAAAAGAATACTTGGAAAATTTAATAAAGAGAAAATTATAAACGTCTAGAGTACTGAGAAATATACACAAAGGAAAGTTTTATTATATTAAGATGAAGAAGTTTTACTTTGTTTTATTCTTCACAGTTTTATTGTTGAACATAATTACAGCGGATGATCGTTTCGCAAATTTTACAGAAGAAGAACCCGATGTATGGGATAAAATAAAATGGGAAGTCAAAGAATGGCGTTCGAAAGGAAAAAATTTTGCACAGGAAACTTGGGAGAAAACTAAAGATACTTCCAAAAAAGGCTGGGAAAAAGTGAAGGAAGGTTGGAAAGGATTCAAAGAATGGATTGGATAATTTTCCAAATACTCCTACCAAGACTTACATTTTAACTTTTGATATATCGGTAATATTCAAAAATATGTTATACTTTTAAATATTAATATAACTAATATGTTTCTTCATTTAATACAATTTATAAAAATGTGTAATTAATGTATACTGTATGTCTTGTTATTAACATTCAATGTAATTTGAAAGTTACTTTTAATAATCATAAAATCTGTAAACTTGGATCCGTCTTTGTCATGTAATACAAATAGCTTCTGTCATATGTTTTAGTTGAAGTTAAGCTTAGATAAATAATAAAAACATATTTCATATATTAATTATTTAATCTTGTTGAATTTATGCTCTTTGTTACGAAAGTATACACTATGTTACATAGTGGTTAAGTATTAAAGAATAGCTTAAACAGTACGACGTCTGTCTACAAGTTCACAAAGAAAATGATAATTTTTTTTAACTTTAACTGGAAAAAGAACAGAATAATACAATTAGGATACGTTTAAGTTAATTATTTAATGTTTAGTAGCATATATTTATTTAATTTTTCAAAATTACAAAGATTAACAATTGTTAAAACGTAAAAAAAAGCTAATAAGTAAAGGATTTTTACTTTAATTTTAGTTAATTTTTATTTCATTTATAAAAAAAGGGCGTACAGACTGTTCACTGATACATACTTTTATTTATTAATTAATATACATTATATTAGAGTAAATTGAAAGATTATAATTCGAATATTATTACAATCTATTCAGATTTATATATCTTACAGATTTGAAATACACTACAGTACTTCTAAGTATAACGTCACTATTATCGTGCGTATGTATTCATTGTGTGTAATAATTAATAAGTGAAAATATACATACTTATGTATATATTTATTGTTACATTGATATACGTATAGAATGTATTATATAGGATACTTATTTAAGAAATTGTTTCTGTTTTAATGCATATAATTAAATATTTTAAACTCGTTTTACTCGTAACAGAAGTCTAGTGTTTAACATTGAAATTCATTACAAGAAATTGAATCACATAACATTTAATGATCAATAAAAAATTATCAATTATAAGTACTGTGTTATATGAATTACTATGATTTCAGACAAACATTTTTTGGTATAAAATTACATAAATACTAATGTATATATAATTTTAATGTATTAATTAAGTGATCATACTATCAAGTCGAGTAATATCATATCCGTTGTACAGTACATGTGAGATATAACGTGATATATTTTACATCCGATACCGAAAAATACATTTCTCAAAACTGTAAATATACATAACACTTATGTGTCATTATGATAAATAATAAATGCATTATTTACAATAGGATATAGTTTATATTAATTAATTATCATATATTCAATCCCATTCTTTCTCATTTTTAGTTTAAGACAGCCTTTTCCATAACGATGTTATGGAAAAGGCTGTCACGTCCTGACACACTTTGACAAAATATTGAAAAGCGTACTGTTATATACAGTGATGTCTCGTAATTCGAATTTAATTCATTCCAGCATACAGTTCGAATCGTTCAAATCAATTTTCTCCATTAGAAATAATGGAATGTGAATTAATCCATTCTCAAACCCATTTCAATAAACTTAAAATAGCAAATACACATAATCGAACGTAAAAATAACACAATAGATACCGTGAAAATACGGAAATAATAAATAAACGTTTTTTAACGGCTGCATAATGCATTTTTAACAGCTGGTAGATGTGTGGTTTAGTTATAGCAGTTGCGTGATTTAACACATTATTGGTAATGTGAAATTGTATTCTTTATTTTAAACTTTTTATTTCATTATTTGTTTGAATGGAATCAGGTTGAAATGGCAAACTCGAAAATTGAATCATGATAATACTGTAAGTGAGAATTACACCAAAAATAGTCACCACGAACTTTTTATCCATGTAAAATATTTCGTATCCAGAAAATTTAGGTAGTTCTTGAATAGATCTCATATAAAATCGATAAGTGCATTCGTGCAATGATTTAATATTGCTATCTGCAGACGCTTTGTAGATAGCATTTAATAGTTTCATGGTTGCTTTAGTTACATTCGAAGAAGAAAAACATACGTCGAAAAATGAAAATAGTCCAAATATACAATAACTAATAAAGCTTACTACACTAAGTAGTCTTATCGAATTCGTTAAAAATTTAAAAATTACGCCGATTTCAAATACTGTATTTCCAACAATTAAAATTGGCCAAAGGAATAATACCGGAGAATAAAGATCTTGAATATGACTTATGACATCTATCAATTCATTGTACTTATTTGATATCATAAGAATTTTCTTACTTTCGTCATTTTCAAATATTAAAACTTTATTCCGTAAATAATTTAAAGAATATTCTAACTCTTTGCATAAATAAGAAAAGAAAAGCAGCAAAAAATTATTTTGTAAATTCAAAAATATTTGAAAAAAACATGTTGCTATGAACATAAATAAGGACGAATTGATTCGAATTCCAAGAACATTTCTTTCAAATTTTTTTTTATTAGTTAAATCAGCTATATGAAAATAATAAGATAATATTATCAAAACTATAACATCCGCCCATATTAAAAGACATCTAAATAATAATACGGAATTTTTCACGTTTAACTTCTCTTTATCGTCGAAAATTTTCTTCAAATTTTGCATATAACGTAATAATTTTTTCTTTGTAATATGAAAATGGAATAAAAATAATACGTAAGCAACAAAAGAGAGAACAAAATACAGGGAAATATAATAACTGACTGTTCTTTGCGCGTATAACTCCAGCATAACTAGTGATATAATGTACATAATTGGAACAATTACAGCACCAAACAACATGAAGATGACATGCAGAGAACACGTTTCTTCAAACTTCAGGCCGAGAAGACTCATACTTATCGTTAATGGATTCCATTGATTCTTCGTTGCTTTTTTATACATTCCTTGTCGTTGAGAATTATTTTCTGATGAAAATACGGCGATTGAATTCATCTTCCAAAATATTGTTTTCTCTTTTCAGAATTTCTTCTGTTAATAATAATTTTAAAAATTATAACAAAATCGTGTTTAATTTCCGAATATTCGAAATATAATAATTTGAAAATACCGATTGGAGATTTAAATTTCAATTCGATATAATATAAACTATAAATTATTTCATATCTAAAAATAATAACGTTTAAATCATTAGTAAATTAATATTAGTGTTTTCTATTTACGGCTCTTCGTTTTATGGCACTATGAAGGATTATTTCTAATACCCAAACTGCTTTTTCAAACTGCTATATGTGTCTTTATCACCAAAGACTTTGATATGTAAAATACTATAAGTTCTTGTATATTAACAGAAAAACTTGTATACTGTAATTTTAGGCCTGTTTTAGACGTTCTTGCCATATTTGTCTGCATGTATCTACGGTTCCCTCTATTCATGTACAATTATCATCTGTCCTTAAGTTTTCAACATGTGCGTATTTCAAATCAACAATGAGTCAAGAGAGATTTTTTTCACTTTCAATGCTGTCTCTTGAAAGAGATATTGCTATAGAACTGGTTGTTATCTGTACTTGATTAATGCCGCCTCACAAAAAATATCAGAACGTGAACTTCAGTACGCACATTGAAATTTTTAATTCATTGTAAAACTTTTGTACACATTTTTATTACTTTACTGTGTTCTTTACTCTTTTAATATATTAAATATTTTCATATTCTTGTAAACACAGATAAATCAACTATCTATTTTCGTCACTGTTTTAATAGGCATCGACAGTAAATTTTGCCTAGGACCGAGCTGGCCGAGGGAATGTCTCCCGGAAGAACTTACTATAGGGGAACTGGTTCCTGTGTAGGTGTTAGACACGCGAACAAAACAGGAAAATTCCACGAGACCGGATTTGTTAGATCCAAATCCGCGACCAGCTACCAGTGTTCAATGGCGTTACTAGTGGCCATATATAGGATAGGCCGCGCATGAAAAATTCTTGGAGTTTTTTACGTGATTTGAACATGGGATTCCCCAGAGCGGTAGGCTGGCATTTTAATCGCTTCGGCCATACAGATGTTAATTCATACACAATTATGATCTGAAAGTTAAAAATTTACATTTTAAATTATGTGGCCGAATGGATAAAAGTACTAAACTCTAGCAGTTAGTTACGTATTCACGTGTTATCAAAGGATCGGCCACAAAAAGTTTTTTTCCGCGCTTTCTTCACGTGTTTAACACAAAAGTAGATAGCTGGATGGCCGAGCGGTTAAGGTGACAGCCTGTCGCTCTATGGTTCCACACGGAACAAAACACCCAGATAGTTTTCGAATATGGGCCGTCCGGATATCTTTGGTCTTGTCCCTTTCTACCTGGCCGTATTCACAGTGTGCTTGATAAAAGACCTTTAGGATGAAAAAAGTTAAAAAGCACTTAATTAAGGACAAGTTTTCTAAAGGAAGCACCCCTTGACGCCCACAAATTTTGTGTTACATTATCCCATAAAACCAAACAAACCAAATTATTATCATATCAACTTTTCAAAAAGAACGTTTAATATCAAATATCATTTATATTTTAATTCAAATATTAATGACAAATTAAACTAAGAAAAAATAAATCAAATCTCTAAACGGGCGAATGATTTATATTAATTTCTCATTTAAATTGGAATTAACGAGAGAATATAGAAAAAGTCTTCGTCAATTGCAATTTTCTAATATATCTGACCGTTATTTCAGAATTTCAAAACTTATATTTGAATTCTAATTATTTTTGAAAGAACAAATTATTCAAAACAATGATAAAACTTTGGATATAACTCACCAGAAACACTAAATGCTTCTTAGTTTACGAAAGAGTTGTTGATAGAAAATATATAATTCTTGTCTTTTCTATTGCTCGTGCTGCGAGTAAGATGGACAAAGTCGTTATGTATGTTGACTTTTCTTTATTAAAAATTTTTGTTTACACATTTAGATATTCATTATTGAATTTAATAAATCGAACTGTAACTTTTAAATGAAAATAGAATCAAATTAAATATAAAATGTTTACTTAATATATAAATAAAAGCAATGTTTATATTGTGAAGAGAATAAAATGAGTGAGGAATGCTCTTTAAAACAAATTTTAAACTAGAAAATGCCTGGTGTGAAAGCAGTTTCAGTTGTACACGTATTCATGATTTAGCCAAGTATTTAATTGTGTCATGTAGGATATATATATGTTACAGTCAAAACCCGTTTTTAGTTAGAACGCGTTTTAACTAGTTGAAACTAGTTTATACTAAATGTCTTTGTTAAAACCTGTTTTGTCTAGTTGAAACTAGTTTTAACTCAAATTCATTTTTGACTAGCAGTAAATTCTAGTTTCAACTAGACAAAACGGATTTTAACAAAGACATCCAGTATAAACTAGTTTTAACTAGTTAAAACGCGTTTTGACTGTAACATATATATAACGCTACCAGGTGTGAAACTGCTTAAACACCTGGCACTTTTTCTAGTTTAAAATTTATTTTAAAGAGATTCTGTATAATCCCAGAATTCAATATTTCTCTTCATTGTTTTAAAATTCATATGTACACATTTCGATCTGTCTTCTGTAATGGGTCAATATTTTTCATCTAATACAACAGAATTTTGTAAATATTGTTTTTGTTTGTATGAAGAATAATTAAATTTAACTGAAAAATCAATAGAATTGAATTTTTTAAACTTTTTTCGCTCCGAGGGCACGTTTCAGCATGCCCATTATGGAATTGGGCAGGAACACAATAGTGAGAGACGGAGCCGATATATCCGGACGGTCCATCCACCGAAAAATTCCTGGGGATTTTTCGATCCGCCCGGATTTGATCCCACAGTGCGGTAGGCTGTCACCTTAACCGCTCGGCCATCCTGTTGTCGTAAGAATGAGCTCGAAAGAATAAAGTTAAATGATTTAAATAATTATTCTATGACACTCCGAAAGAAACTTCACATAACAGATGTACTTTAAATCTTGATATGCCTCATCTTCAAGGCCTTTCTCTGCAATAATTTTAAAGTTTGCTTAATCTAACCATGTTAAATCTTTATATAACTTTTCGTCACATAAAGTTTCGTGCTGTACAAGGATTGAATCTAGTGATTGCACAATGCAGTCTATTAAACACATTAGGTTAATTAGGTTAAACACATTTTCTCGAAAATAAGATAATGAGGAATTTCCTTCATTATGTTATATTTATAAAATAATTTAAAAACCTAAGTAATCTATTGACTTAATCATTGATTTTACTTTATTCCTGTGAATACGTTTCCTTTAATATAATAAATACTCCATTCTATTTCCATTATTAAATACAGTATTTTTAAATTTAAATTCTAATGTTCAACGATTTTTTAATGAATAAAATGGTTAATAGACATTCAAATGCTACATTTTTTAGACAAAAATTTGTATCTCTTCATACAGAAAACGTTACGAATTTAATTTAACAAATTAAATTATACTATAAAATATTTTCACGACGTTTAATTATTAAAATTATGCAGAATTTTGAATTTAAAAAAATGTTAAACATTTATTTATTATTAATTATTGTCTATATTATTGAAAAAAAATGTGTAATGTTATATCATAAGTCATTATCTTTTCGCAAGTTTACATCCGTTAAAGGAACAAGAAAGGTGATTGGCCACGTTATCAGCCGAATTCCTGGAGATGTAATATATATATATATAGAAAAGAATACTTGGAAAATTTAATAAAGAGAAAATTATAAACGTCTAGAGTACTGAGAAATATACACAAAGGAAAGTTTTATTATATTAAGATGAAGAAGTTTTACTTTGTTTTATTCTTCACAGTTTTATTGTTGAACATAATTACAGCGGATGATCGTTTCGCAAATTTTACAGAAGAAGAACCCGATGTATGGGATAAAATAAAATGGGAAGTCAAAGAATGGCGTTCGAAAGGAAAAAATTTTGCACAGGAAACTTGGGAGAAAACTAAAGATACTTCCAAAAAAGGCTGGGAAAAAGTGAAGGAAGGTTGGAAAGGATTCAAAGAATGGATTGGATAATTTTCCAAATACTCCTACCAAGACTTACATTTTAACTTTTGATATATCGGTAATATTCAAAAATATGTTATACTTTTAAATATTAATATAACTAATATGTTTCTTCATTTAATACAATTTATAAAAATGTGTAATTAATGTATACTGTATGTCTTGTTATTAACATTCAATGTAATTTGAAAGTTACTTTTAATAATCATAAAATCTGTAAACTTGGATCCGTCTTTGTCATGTAATACAAATAGCTTCTGTCATATGTTTTAGTTGAAGTTAAGCTTAGATAAATAATAAAAACATATTTCATATATTAATTATTTAATCTTGTTGAATTTATGCTCTTTGTTACGAAAGTATACATTATGTTACATAGTGGTTAAGTATTAAAGAATAGCTTAAACAGTACGACGTCTGTCTACAAGTTCACAAAGAAAATGATAATTTTTTTTAACTTTAACTGGAAAAAGAACAGAATAATACAATTAGGATACGTTTAAGTTAATTATTTAATGTTTAGTAGCATATATTTATTTAATTTTTCAAAATTACAAAGATTAACAATTGTTAAAACGTAAAAAAAAAGCTAATAAGTAAAGGATTTTTACTTTAATTTTAGTTAATTTTTATTTCATTTATAAAAAAAGGGCGTACAGACTGTTCACTGATACATACTTTTATTTATTAATTAATATACATTATATTAGAGTAAATTGAAAGATTATAATTCGAATATTATTACAATCTATTCAGATTTATATATCTTACAGATTTGAAATACACTACAGTACTTCTAAGTATAACGTCACTATTATCGTGCGTATGTATTCATTGTGTGTAATAATTAATAAGTGAAAATATACATACTTATGTATATATTTATTGTTACATTGATATACGTATAGAATGTATTATATAGGATACTTATTTAAGAAATTGTTTCTGTTTTAATGCATATAATTAAATATTTTAAACTCGTTTTACTCGTAACAGAAGTCTAGTGTTTAACATTGAAATTCATTACAAGAAATTGAATCACATAACATTTAATGATCAATAAAAAATTATCAATTATAAGTACTGTGTTATATGAATTACTATGATTTCAGACAAACATTTTTTGGTATAAAATTACATAAATACTAATGTATATATAATTTTAATGTATTAATTAAGTGATCATACTATCAAGTCGAGTAATATCATATCCGTTGTACAGTACATGTGAGATATAACGTGATATATTTTACATCCGATACCGAAAAATACATTTCTCAAAACTGTAAATATACATAACACTTATGTGTCATTATGATAAATAATAAATGCATTATTTACAATAGGATATAGTTTATATTAATTAATTATCATATATTCAATCCCATTCTTTCTCATTTTTAGTTTAAGACAGCCTTTTCCATAACGATGTTATGGAAAAGGCTGTCACGTCCTGACACACTTTGACAAAATATTGAAAAGCGTACTGTTATATACAGTGATGTCTCGTAATTCGAATTTAATTCATTCCAGCATACAGTTCGAATCGTTCAAATCAATTTTCTCCATTAGAAATAATGGAATGTGAATTAATCCATTCTCAAACCCATTTCAATAAACTTAAAATAGCAAATACACATAATCGAACGTAAAAATAACACAATAGATACCGTGAAAATACGGAAATAATAAATAAACGTTTTTTAACGGCTGCATAATGCATTTTTAACAGCTGGTAGATGTGTGGTTTAGTTATAGCAGTTGCGTGATTTAACACATTATTGGTAATGTGAAATTGTATTCTTTATTTTAAACTTTTTATTTCATTATTTGTTTGAATGGAATCAGGTTGAAATGGCAAACTCGAAAATTGAATCATGATAATACTGTAAGTGAGAATTACACCAAAAATAGTCACCACGAACTTTTTATCCATGTAAAATATTTCGTATCCAGAAAATTTAGGTAGTTCTTGAATAGATCTCATATAAAATCGATAAGTGCATTCGTGCAATGATTTAATATTGCTATCTGCAGACGCTTTGTAGATAGCATTTAATAGTTTCATGGTTGCTTTAGTTACATTCGAAGAAGAAAAACATACGTNACCAAAAAAAGCTTTGTCATGAGAGGTGTCTGGTCAACACATCTGTTGTGAAAAATTATCTTAAAAAATTAATTAAATGTCGTCTGCACTATCATACGATACACATACTACTCAAAAAATTGTAATACCTCATATTACAGTAAGTGATAAATTATCGTAAGAAGATCATTATTATTATTTTTTTAATTCATTAATATTTATTTTTTTACAATTGATTATAGCAAATTGCCTTTCACTATGACTAATTAAATTTTATGCTAATTTTATACACTACGTGTTTTCTATTGATGTAAAACTGCTTGACTTAGGCCCATTACTACGTAAACAATCTGTAGTCCTATTGGTAACTTTGTACCAGGTGTCATTTCAACTGTATAGCAATCGCCGTAGTCATTATAGTCTTTATTAAATATTAGAATTTACTGAAGGATTATTTTTGTGTTTCGGCTTGTGCAATCAGTATGGACGTCAGAATCTATGTCGATGGTTTGTTTGAATGATGATAAATCCTCAATTTTTCAGACTGTCATTTCTGTATCTTTCGCAATATCTGCGCGAAATTGTAAGCGTTTTCTCATTACTGGAAGGAAATCCAGTAAAAGAACCGATTGCGATAAAGGCAGAACATGTCTCCAAACACTTTCACTTCATTATTTAAAAGTTTGGAGATAGAAAAATCCATGAATCACTTCCTTGGATTATGACAAATTCCATAGATAAATACAACTGTCTTCATTGCAGATTGTCCATTCAGAAAATTTTTTAGTCTGTCATAAGAGACACGAGAATGTAGAGTTAAACAAAGTGAAAAAGATACAAGACATTCATAATTGTGCAAGTAAATGAATTGTCCATACAACTTTTTTCGAATATCATCATCGGTGTAATATATATTAGTGCCGAAAATCAATGTTTTTCCAATTATGTTCGTTGGCTAACGTGGAAATTTTACCGTCATAATTGCGCAGAGAAATCGATTTTAATAACTTAACAATTATACAGTATTGAGTTTTTAAAATCAATTTGACTGCAACCGCAGAAACTCCAGACAAGAACGTCGACTAGATAAAAAATCGACCGTATCTGATAATAATGGTGAAGCATGAAATGTAGTGTATTTCACGTTTTCATAATAAAGAATGTTCTTTTTTAAAAAAATTAATTGTTATGAAATTTTAGAATTTTTAAAATAGCTCATCTACTAATTGATAATCTCCCAATTACTGAAGGAAAACATGTTATTACCTAAGAAACTAACAAAGAGCAGTGAGCTTACATCATTACATAACTGAAAAATGATCATAATACAAATTGTACTTAATGAAGAGAGATTACGCCAAATCCTATTGTAACAGAAATTATATCTTTAATAAAACATTGTGTAATTCATCTGGTTTTTACTTTCACATTACGTTACTACCCTTTTGTCATCTGCAACAGGTAAGGTGACGTCATTCTATTTCCTGTGACGTTCCTAAGACTCAGAAGTTATCTAAGAAATCAAAATAATTTAAAATATTAAATGTTCTCTATAATTTAAAAGCATTATTTCAGTAAATAAAATTCATTTTTTATTGTTTAGATATTTATGATAATAAATGAATTTTATTAATTTAAATTATTTTATTATAAAAATAAAATATCAGAATAATAAAGTTTCCACTCTCAAGTGACTATAATTGGTAAAATCGAAAAAACATTGTTACATATAGAACAGTGTGTACGTATAAATTTAGATGACAAATAATTATGTATTTAGAATCAAAAGCATTTAATCTGAACGTAAATAAATTATTAAATTTACTTTAATTCTGTTTTTTAATCGAAGTTAATCGTGAAAAATAAATCGTCGTTATCAAATTTTAAGTCCGTGAGTTTTGTTACGTTCGTGTAATATCGTAACATCCTGTAACAGATGTAATGTCTATCAAACTGTGGTCCTCGGAGTACGAAGACTTCTCCGGAAATACGTCACAAATGTTACGCAACGACGTTTAAAGATAGCACGTCAGCAATTGAAGGCGAAATCCGATACACGATGTTTTCTACGTCTCCGCGACCAAACGAGCTTAAGCAATGGCGTCCCGATCGATGCAGAGTCGTTAAGTAGTCCGTCGGTTTTTGTTTATAGCGCTTTTTATATCGGTCGACACCAAATAATTCTCGGTGTTTTGGAAATTTAATATCGAATGCGTGTTTATTAAAGCAAAATTAATAAGAAAGTTCGTAATTGTAAGAAATTATAGTTTTACCAAAAAGTTTTAATTTTCAAAAATTTAAAAAAAGATAGTAATAATAATTGTGAAATTTACAAGGTAAAAATAATTAAAAATATAATTAAATATTTAAAATACAAATAATCTAGAAGAGATGATGAATGATACAATAACCACGAAAGATACAGTTGAATCAGCAGTCATTTTATACTGAAGGACGAAAACTCTGCGAAAAATCGATTGAAGTTATTTGCAAGACTTCAGAAATGAATATTTCGCACTCTTCGGGCAACCTTATATTGTTAACTTCAGCCAAAGTTTTTAATAGCAGACTATTTACATGAATGTCCTTTATTTCCTGCATTAATTCCATATTCATCTGTTTTAATCGAGATATTTCACTTTTGATATCTTCCGTTTCTTCTTCTAATTGTTCTATCCTTTCTTGTATTTGTGTCCTGAAGGTTGCGGCGTACCCTCGATTTTTTAAGGTTCTCCTACGGCGTTTGATTAAAATTCTTTCTTCTTCGTTGCACTGGTGAAGTTTAATGATCCTATTCAAAAGCGGCGTAGAGTACCTCGTTAGCTCCTCGTCCGAAAGAAGCGGTAATCTATTATCTCGGTTGCTTTCCTGAAAGAAAACAATGAATTTAGGAAGACCATTAATAAGAATAATAATTATTAATTTTTTATTTTTATCTACGCCTAAACATTCATTCGTGAGCGACTGTTACCTCTACGATACATTTTTCTGCTGTCGACGTCATTCGTTTCACCAGTACATAGATATTTCGTTCAATATTTAACGTTATCAAATACGAATACAAAGTATATTTTCAAACGAAATGAATATATCATTCTTATTATTTTTGATATTTTGCATTGATAATAGTTCCAGAACGTATCCCTTCTCTAGAACAGTTTAGTTTTATAGAATGGATACTATTCGGTGCATTATGGAAGGGTTTTATTTTTCACTAATTTAATTATAATATGCTTTAATTAGTCTTAAAAATAAGTGGATTTATGATATGATTATTAAATTTCACATAACTTTGATAAATTCGATTTTACGCGATAATAATAATGCAGTGCATTATGCAAAATACTGTAACTTTTAGTTCAATAAAGACTAATCTAGGTTATCGTCATTTAAAGTACCAGTTGTTAAAATAACTAAAGGAATGGCCGTCAATAAAATTAATATAAATCTCTAAATTAAAATGTGATCTCTTATATCAAGTCTAACTTATAATATTTAATTGTCTCGACAGTTACTTCGCCATAATACGAACACATATAAAATGAAACTTACCATTGAGGATCGAATAATATCTTCGGTAACTTCCTGAACGGTTTGACTGTTCCTTCCTAGATACAGAGTGGCTCTAAATGTCTAAAACCCGAGCTTTTGTAGCAAAATGGTATTTGATAGGTGTTTACGTATGACGTCAAAATAATGAGAGAACAATGGAAAGGCAGAAAATGTAAATCCTTAAGGCTGTTTACTGGGAACTCATTATCCTTAATGATGTTGTTTACTGATAACTCAT
>NW_019384804.1:0-37673 GCF_000671375.1 Centruroides sculpturatus
ATTGCAAAATTCGGGTTCGACAGGGATGTCCTACATTGATGATTCTGTTTACTGTATACATTGAAGTTCTTTTACAAAATGTGAAGAGTGATAATATGATTACCTCAATATATATTCCAGGAATGGTAGAAAAAGTTAACTATGTCACGCATGCAGATGATATCACATTTTTCTTAGTAGATCAACCCAGTCTAAGCAGGACTTTTCTTAAATTACAACAGTTTAGCGAGTATACTGGAATGAGAATAAATAAAAACAAATGTAAAATTATGGATATTTTCGGGGAAATAGGTAAAAATCAGAATGGAATTGATCGGGTAGATGCGTTAATGGTGCTAGGAATATGGTACAGTGTAAATGCAAATAAAAATAACTTAGATGAAATGAAAAATAAAATTCACAATGAAATAAGTATATGGTCAGAAAACTGGCTATATATGCCGGAGAGGGTACAGATTATAAACAGAGTGATTATACCTAAGATTATATATAAGTTATACATTACGAATTTAAACAATAATGATATAAAAGATTTAGAAAAAGGTCTTTATACCTATCTTTGGAACAATACTTTTGAACCTATAAGTAGAGAGATTATGCGGAATGATATTGAAAAGGGAGGATTGAAAGTAGTAGATTTAAAAGATTTTGAACGATCGTTACAACTGAGTACTATTTTTAATATTTTAAGTAATGATAATCATCCTTTATTTTATCTTATACGCTATATCATTGGACCGATCTCCAATCGCATCACTCAGCAGGCAACTAGCTTTCCTTTTATGATAACAAATAAAAGAAAATTTAAAAAGTGGAGGGAAATTATGAGAGACTTGATAAATAATTATAATAACGTTTTGGATTTTGACAGGAAAATAAAACCTAGTTTAATTTATAAATGTATTCATAAGCAACAAACGAATGTAAATATGCTAAATAGTAATCATGATTGGCCTAACATTTGGAGAAATATTTTTAGTATGCCTGCTGAGTGGGTTGAAATATCCTGGCGTATTTTGTCAAATGTGGTAATGTGCAAAGAGTACCTGAGATTATATCAGAGTAAGGGACGAGAAATGTTTAAGATGCGGGCGCGTTGAATCAATAATTCATATATTTTACAAATGTGGTATAGCCGTATCTGCCTGGTCCTGGATAGCTAAAATATGGAAAACGAATATTACTTGGAAAAATATAAAATATCAAAAGAATTTAATTGTAAGAAATCAGAACGTCTATCTATTAAATTGTTGTATAGCATTGGTAAAAAGAATGTTGTGGAAATCTAGGTGTTTGCATACTTTTGAAAAAAGATTATGGAATGCATCACTACTAATAATTAAGATAAAACAAGAACTTTGTTATAAGATCAGAAGTGATAGCGAAAAAATGTCAGAAAGGGAATTTATTATGTATTATAGAGGAACAGATGCTATATGGAAAATTCAAAATGATCAAATCAAGTTTAACAACGAGTGGCAATAATTTTATAATTTTATTTTCAATGTGTTTGATTAACATTTGTTTATTGTATTTAATTAACTTTAGTGTTCTATTTTTAAATTATACTTACTGGTTTGATGTTTTTACGATTAATGTTTTACTTTATTTTTGTTATTATACCTGAAAGAAAAATTTATTTTTACAAATTTTGTCAACTTCTGGTGATGGTATAGTTAATGTATATTTATATTTTGTAAATTGTTCTCCTTTAGTGCCTGTGTTTTGATAGGTTTCACTGTAATTTACCCCAGTATGATTGGGGATTTTAATGTCGAGTTGTTTTTTGATGTAATTTTATATTTTGATGTCAGGTATTGTTTTATGTATTAACTCATTCATTTTGTCGGGTTTTATAATTTTGTAAATAACCTCTCTTGTGGTGTTTGAGTTTCTGGGGGTGTGTGCATGTAGTCCACTCACTCTGAATGTTTGCGTTCTTGTTTTTCCTGCTTTGTCAGCATGCGGGTGTTATAACATGCTGATCGCTCAATCTGGCTTTAAATGAAGGAAATCCGGTTTTGGTTTAGTGGTCCCCCAAACTTTGAAACCATAGTATCTGTTCTTATCTTGACTTTGCTAGTGAAGTTTAGTGAGCAGGTGGTTGGTGACTTGTTGTGAGCTTCCTGTGGATGTAACTTGGATAATGGATTGATATTTGGTGTCCTGATGAATTAGTGAACGATATTTCGATGGAATTTTGTGATTATTTTTTAAATTTGGGTGGTGAAATGAACTTCGAGTGTATGAACGATTGACTGAGTCTAGAACGTTAATGGTGAAACAGTGAGTACCTAGTGTGAAGATAATTTAAGTAGAAAGTATCTATAGGAGAAATTAATGAATTATAGTAACTTATTAAGTTAAATTTCGTAATAGTTGGATGTCTTGTGTGAGAGACACTTGAACAGTACCCGTGAGGGGCGTGACTCGCTATATTGGATGGCTTGTTGGTTAATGAAGACATAGTAAATGAATGTAACTTAGAGTAAAGTGATTTATTGTAGCAAGTAAAGAATTAAAATAGTTATTAAGTCAAAAGTCGCCCTATTGGATTGTTTTACGAGATACTCACTTGAACAGCACTCGTGGGAGGTGTGTCTAGACTTTGACTCGAATGGAAATGTGTCTCTAGATCGTATTTGGATTTAGATAAGTGTTGACTAGATTTGAATGTTGAAATTAAGATTTGTAAGTGAAAAGTAAATACTAATTGAAGAATGGCAGATAATATACCTGGTGTTCGATTGGTAAGGATACAGACAAGAGGAGAGGATAGGCAGGAGATTGTCAGATTGATTTGGAAATGTCTAGATAAAAATGTAGTACAGCAGGTAAATAATTCTAGACAAGATTATTTAATTGTAACTTTGAGAACGGAGGAAGACAAGTGGAAATTGATAGAAAAAGGAATAAAAGTGAATGGGAAAGACTTACCTGTTAGATTGGTGAGAGGAAACTTGAGACGGATCGAACTGAGAGATGTACCTGGAGAGATAGATGATGATTTAATTTCGAAAGAATTAGAAAAATATGGCAAAGTAAGGAAATATGATCCTGAACTGTTTTCAGTAGATCCTATGATTGTTACAGGAAAAAGAATTATATTGATGCAGATGGAACAAAATGTTCCAAATTTTTTGGAAGTCTCCGGATAATACATACATGTGGAATATCCAGGTGTAAAATGGCAATGCTCACGATGTTATAGTGATGAACATTTGATCAAGCAATGCCCAAAGAAGGCCTGTTTTTTGTGCGGTGAGCAAAGACATCAGAGAAGAACCTGTCCAAATAAAGATAAAGTAACGAATGTGAGTACTATCGTAAATGCAGAAGAAGAAGAAGAAGAAGAAGATAGTCGAAGTGTAACAGAAAAAGGGAGAGAAAGTGATACAAGTTTGACAGATCTAGAGGCAAGCATAAAATTAGATACTGTTAGAGAAAAATTGACTCAGGTGTATGCATCATTAGAAAAAAGTATAGAAGAAGAAACAAACAAAAATGATTTCCAGGAACCAAAAGAAAAAAAGAAAAAACAGAAGAAAAAAAAAAGGCAAAGAAATGGGAAATACATGAGAGTGACTTACCGCCAGCATATCATATTGAGGTGTCTGGACAAACAGAAAAACGTTCTCGTGAAGCATTAGAAAAAGAAAATTGGACTGTTAAAGATTTTAAGGCCTTCTATCGTGTAATGTGAGAGTTTAATCCAGTGGCGAGAAGAAACAATAAAAAGGAGTTGAACAGATTGTTGAAAAGATTCCCAAATGGGTCTTTTGCTGCTAAAGTAATATCTGGAAAGATATGAAAGAATGAAAAGCAAAGTATTTTAAGATGTTTTTGATTAACTCAAATTGTGTTTTGGTTCGTACTCACCTTTGATGTTATATTGAACTTTTTAACTTGTTTATTGCAAGTTGTTGTTCTTTTTTTTAACTTTGATGGTGTTGGTCAAGAGTTGTGTTATAGAAGTTTGGGTGAATTATGTATTGTTCACTGTTTTTTGATTTGGCTGTTCAGATCTTCAGTTTGTTAAATATTGCTTTGTATATTTTTTGATGATGTGTAAAATGCTGTGTTCCCAAGAAATACAATGAATTAAGTGAGGTGTAGTAAGCAAGGTATTCTCCATTCGACCCATTCCGAGGGCACCCTGTTTTTAACCCATCATTGCCTGCTGTGTGGTGGATGTTCTGGTAGGGGTGTCCTACGGGTGGGTGGTTCCTTCGTATGCACAACCTCATTTAATTGAAGCGTCGCACTACGTAGACGCAAACTTTGAAAACACAGTATCTGTTCTTATCAGCTTGATATCTGATACGGTTTCCATCGGAGACCTTCGATATTAAACTGATTTTTGGAACTAAGCGGGACAGGGGGATTGCTCCCTCCCTGCCACGGGTTGCTCAGGCCTGGCACTTATTGCCTGAGATAGCCCACTCCCTTGGGGGAAAATATTAATAAAAGATATAAAAAAAAAAATTTTCACAAAACAAAATTTTTTTTTTTCCAGTTGGATTTCCTTCACGGAGGATGCCAGAGAAGCGATTACGCATATAGGAAGACCATATCCAAGCATGGCAGAGCAGGAAAAAGAAAATCGGGCGAATTCTAGAAGATAAAGGTAAGAAAAAATGTGGAAAGCAAAAAACTGCCATCGCCGCTTACATCTGGCACGCTACGATGAAGAGGAGCGGTGCAAGAAATAGCCTCACGTGCATTTGGTAGAAATCGCTATTCGGCGATTCTAATAGAATCTAGGAAAATAATATTTGCTGTTTTTTTCAGTGTGTGACTACTGTGGACTACATGCATGGCCTGCACGTAGAAACACCAGGAAGAACAGGAAAGGTAAGCCTAACTCTTTATATTGAAGTAATAAATGAGCGCGAAAATTTTTTAAAATAACGGATAAAATCGAATTGTTTGCAAATGTTTGCATCAAAAATAATTTAATATGAAATCGGCGATTATTGTACATTAAATACATAAATTTCCACTGTATGAAGCAAGCGAAAAAATGTTTAGCATCGAAATGCTATCAGTATGTGCACAATGCAACGCTTTTACGGACTACGGCATATTTTCCTTCTGTGATGAATGGTGATGAACGGGAGTTTTATGCCGTTGTCAGGCCTTCCTCATGCAATACCCGACAATTCCTTTAGCCTTTTGCATCGTCACCTATCATTTCCTGACTTTCTTTCGTGTGTATTAACAAATGATCGCCGAATGACGTAACCTGGACACACCACAAGTGTTTTGTATGTCTCCACACTTGGCCCGTCAGCACCTTTGATGTGTTTTTTATCGCTTCTTGGTCTTATGGCTAAGACAAACGCGTTATATTTGTTTTTGTTCTGTGCCAAAAAAAATTAATTTTTTCCGAAGTTTACAGATTTTACCGATTTTTGCCGACTTTTGGATTTTTTGGAAAGTGGATTTTTGTGACTGATTGGACGTATTTACAACTGGATTTACTACTTTTATTGGACTTTTAAGTTTCTACAGCCTTTTGGTGAGTTTTTTCTGGTTTTACTGACTTTTACTTACTGACCATAACACCTCGGCTGAAAGCCGAAGCCGACAGATGGGAGAGGCTTCTCCATCGTCGAGCTGGTCTAGTACGCCTATGGAGGCCCTAGATAGTCAAGGGAGGACCCTTGCTATCCACGATGGGTCGGCCAGACATCGCCAGAGTCCCGATGCGGCTGCCACTGATCTGGACGAAACACTCGAGGAAGTGGATGGAACAGCGATGGAGATGACACAGGAAGTGGAATCTGCAAAGATAAAGAAGTATTCTACGGTTAAATCAGTACGAATAGTGAGTCAAGAGAAGGTTGATACGATAGAGCTGATAGAAACAATAGAAGAGAAATTAAAAAGAAGGACAGTGTACAACAAGTATGCTATAGGCCAAGAGGAATTATTGAAATTGGACTTGCTAGCGTAGAAGATAAAGAGAGAATCGTCGGACAGGAAGTAAAGGTTGGAAATCATTTATATAATGTAGAAAGTTTAGAATTCGATTTTGTAGTTGTAACATTAAGATATGTACCAGTAGAAGTTGATGTAGATTTAGTTAAGGAAGTGATGGCTCGTCTTCACCCTTCAAAAGATATTGATGAATCAACCGAGTATGCCCAATTCTCAAACGAGTAAGAATTACTTCAGATCTCCTGTCATACTGTTTATTACGTGTCCAATTTTCTATATTTGGCTTGATTTCGTGTAGTCTATTGTGGATTTGTGCATTCCACATGTTTTGCCATCTCTCTGCTAGTCGTTTTTTAACTACAGTACTAGCTTCAAATCACATCCTTCGATAGGCATTTCATGCTGTGAAGGACTAGCTGCCTTTGCAGCTGCATCAGCTTCTTCGTTCCCTCTTATACCGACGTGTTGTGGGACCCAACAAAATTTTATAGAGAGATTCCTCGTAAGAAGATGGCAAATCATATTATAAATTTTAATCACTATAGAGTGAGAGCTAGGTTCGCATGAGATCAAAGCCTGAAGTGCACTAACTGAGTCAGTGTAAATCACACCGCAATGATGACATTTCCTATTTATATACTTTAAGGCTAAATAAATGACATGCAACTCCGCAGAAAAGATGGAAGAATTCAATGCAATTTGTTCTGCCAGAATTTCACCCTGGCAGACGAAGGCTGAGCCAATGTAATCATCAGATTTAGATCCATCTGTATAAATGATAGGAATTAAATTCCTGTCACGGCATTGAATTTCTGCAAAGTGCTGTCTGTAGACATACTCCGGGTGGATTCCTTAGGAAATTGCTTTAAGCTAAGGTCAACATTTATCACAGGAGTTGACCAAGATGCTATACCTTTTATTTACAGCCCGTGCTGATATAAAATTGACTACTTTTGTCACCAAACTCATATCATCATCCAAAATTTTCAACCTGTCTTAGCACATAACTCTTGCTGGTGAATAATGGAATGAAAACCGAAAATTGAATGTCCAATACGTTTTGTAAATACATTTTTAAACCCATTTTCCTGGCCAATAATGCTGCGAGCACCGTCAGTTGTTACTGATAGAATTTTGAAAAAACATATTTCTTTTTTGCCCAATGCATCTATAATTGCATTACAGATGTCTACGCCTTTTGTTGCTGCTGTTGTTAGTGCTGATAAACTTAATAATTCTTCTTTAACGTTATTTTTGACAAAATAACGTAAAAAAATTACTAAACAAGCTGAAACTATTACATCAGTGGACTCATCAAAGCAAATGGAAATAAAATTGCAAGTTCAGAAAAGTTATTTAGTTAGTTAGTTGGTTGGGGTTTATTGGCGCAAGGGCCACATAGGCCAAGCTGCGCCATGTCATACGGTAAAATTATATAATCTAATAAACAAATAAATAAATAAATTCAAAATTTTTCATTTATGTTCAATAACTGACCGTTATTTTAAAATTTAACGTTTCCGATTGGTTATAGAAATTCAAACTGACCAATACGACAATCTGATACTTGTATTACGTTTATTCAACGTCATTAATTCGTTCGGTCCGGCGATTGGTTGTGGAAAATTCAAACTGGCCAATAAGTGGTTGGTCTCTTATTTATCCTTTTATTAATGGCTAATATCAGCGATTTAAATTTTAATCAACAATAGAGACTGTTTTATATTAAATTTTATAGTCATAAAATATTTTTACATACGAAAATTTGTATTGACAAGTGATATATATATATATAGGATGANCAATAACGAAAATATATAACGATACACATCTATATAACAATAAAATATAAATAAATAAATACTAATAATTATAAACAAATCTGATTGAAAGTTAAATAATTTATCAAGATTTGGCTTCTGGCCCAGAATCAGAAAGTTTAACTTTCAGAAAGTTAAACTATAGAGTCATAACTAGGTTTATACGAGATCAAAGCCTGAAGTGCACTAGCTGAGTCAGTGTAAATCACACCGCAACGATGACCTTTCCTATTTATATACTTTAGGGCTAAATAAATAGCCTGCAACTCCGTAAAAAAAATGGAAGTATTTGGTGCTATTTGTTTTGCCACAATTTCATTTTCGCAAACAAAGGCTAAGCCAACATAGTTATACATCCGTGTATATAGGAATTAAATTCCTGTCACGATGTCGAATTTCTGCGAAGTGCTGTCTATAGATGTAGTCTGGCGTGGTTTTTTGGGGAACTGCTTTAACCTTAAATCAACATCTATTGCTGGGGTTGACCAAGGTGGAATGCTATTAACCTCAACTTGTAACATGTTGCTTGTGTCCAGGTCAAATGTGCCGCTTACATTCTCTGTTCTGATATATAATGTAAGGACACAACTCTTCTGAGCTGCAAATAATCTTTTTCAGCTGAGTATCTGAACTATTAGCTGAAAGTCTATTCAGAGATTTCTGTTTGATGTAGTAAAAAAAGAGACAACTGTTCTCTCCTAAGTGACAATGGAGGCGCATAAGCATCCACGTACAAACTTTGTGCACTGGGGCATTTCGAACTTCCTCTGTCCAAACACAAAGCTTGATGATGGATTTGATCCAGCATCCAAAAGGTAGATTCTCGTGCATAGCCATACACGACGCATCTGTAGTCCAGCTTAGAGCAGACAAGGGCTCTAAGCTGGACTACAGATGCGTCACAGATAAATCCTGAGCATAGAACATTTGTCTGCTCCCCAGGATAAGCAACACAGTACCTTTAAAAGGTTCAAAGATTTTAAACCTCTACTCTTCAAGTTGTGCAAATGTTGTAAGAAAGTCAGATTTTGGTCAAATATAACTCCCAAAAACTTTGCCTCTTTCACCAATGGGATTTTATCCCCATTTAAGTAAATTTCAAGGTCCAAGTGCAAACCACGCCTTCGGCAGAAGTGAATGAACAAGGTCTTCTCCGTGTTAAAACTAAAACCATTGGTCTTGGACCAATTGTCTATGAGATCTAGAGAGGTTTGCAGTTGTCTCTCAATGAAACTCGTGTTACTAGAATGGCAGATCTGAAAATCATCCACGTACAGAGTGTTTTACACTAGGGGGGAAGACACGTAGCTATGCTGTTAATTTTAATTAGGAACAAAGTCACACTCAAAATACAACGTTGAGGAACACCTTCTTGGGCAAAAGGCCTAGATAGTGCGTTGCCCATCCTGACTTGGAATCTTCGATTCTGCAGGAAGTTTATAAAAACTGGCAAATTACCACGCAATCCGAATTTGTGCAAATCACAAAATATTCCGTATTGCCAGCAGCGATCATAGGCCTTCTCTATATCAAAAAACACAGACAATAAGTGCTTTCGTCTAGCAAACGCTTTGTGTATAATGTTTCAAGGTTAAACAAATTGTCCGTGGTACTTCTGTTCCTAAGAAATCCACTCTGATGTGGTGAGAAATAGTTCTTTTCCTCTAGGAGGAACATCAGGCATCTGTTTACCATTCTCTCAAACACTTTACACAGGCAACTTCTCAAAGAAATTGGTCTGTAATTAGAAAGATTCTTGCGGTCTTTACCGGGTTTTGGAATGGAAATAATAATTGAAAGTCTCCAAGAGTCAAAAACTATTTTCTGTCCATATTCTGTTAAACAGATGCAGAAAATTAGAAAGGGAATTGTCTGCAAAATTTTTAATCATGCTGTAGTGGATTTTATCCGGGTCTACAGCACTATTCCCTGAGCGAGAGAGCGCTGTATGTAATTCAATTCTAGTGAATAGCACATTATATTCCTCATTAGGTAAGGAGTGAAAGTTTAAATATTGTTTTTCACTTTGGGCTTTATAAACCTAAAAATTTCTTGGATACATAATTTTGCTGGATGAAAACGAAAATGTTTCACCAAACGTATCAGCAATAACCTGTATAACACTGATTATTGTGCCATTATTTTTCAGCATAGACAGAGAATGAGAAGCATATTTTCCATTAATTTTATGGATTTTATCCCAGACTGTTTTTCAGCTGGTGGAAGATGTTATGCTAGAAACATACTTCATCCAAAAATCCCTTTGGCTTTGCCTTCTAATTCTTCTGGCATTTGCCTTTTGAAAAGCAATCAATTTGTTAGCAGTGGAGTATCTTCTGAAAATCCCCCATGCTTTCTTTTGTTTTTTAAATGCTTTTTAAATGCTGCCTCGCAATTCTGATCCCACCATGCTTTCGGATGCTTTGGGTATCTGGCTAATGTTTTCCCCATTGTTTTTTCAGCTGCCTGTATGATACTGGAAGTGACAACTTCAACTGCATCATTGATATCAACAATATTCACCATATCATCAGTGATGCTGGCCATATAGGAAAAAACAGGCCAATCAGCTGTTTCCAATTTCCAGCATGATGGACGGGCTGTTTCACAGCTTTCTCTGCCTTGATATTTTAGAAATATTGGGAAGTGGTCACTAGAAAGTGGATTAGATCCAACCTCCCATGAAAATGCTGAAAACAGGTTTCGAGTTGCTAAGGATAGATCAATGGCAGTGAATGTTCTTGTTGGGGCATGGTAATACGTCACTTCTCCAGAATTAAATAAATACAGTTGGTGATTATCTATAAATCTCTCGATTGATGTCGGAACATGCCCCACATAGGATTGTGACTATTGAAATCACCCAGTAAAAGGAATGGAGTCGGCAGCTGTTCAACTAATGCATCCAATTCATCCTCATTGACTCTGACATCTGGTGGCATAGAATATATAGTATATAAAACAAACTGTGGCAGTTACTCCAATAGAAATTCTGACTGACACAGCTTGCAAATCAGTGGTTATTTGTACCGGTAAGGATGAAATGTGATTTAAAACCAGAATAGCCACACCGCCATTGGCACGGTTGTGGCTATCATCATCCTTGCATTAGAGATTGAATCCTTTTAAAGAAATATTTTTATTTCTTTAAAAGGAAGAAGAGAGAGGAGTTTAGAGAAATGGAAAAAGGAAAAAAGTATAGAACAGATAAGTCAGATAGAGATAGATAGGAAAACACAGGAGGAAGGAGAGGTAGAGAAAGAATGTTTAATACCGGAAGTAGTGGTGAACATAGAGAGAATAGATAAAGTAGGGAAAGGCAATAATGGTAAGGTTAAGGAAAGAGTGGAAGAGATAGAAAGAACACCAAATATGACACCAGAAACAAGACAAAGTAGAGGAAGGAAGCGTACTAAAAGTTTAGAGAAAGAGATAATTAATAGATCAGCAAGAGATATATATAATGATCCGACACTAGCTTGGGATCAGAGAGCACTTTTGTTAAATAAAAAAAGAGCACAGTCTAGAGGACCAAGTGGTCCTCTAGACTGTGCTCTTTTTTTATNACGCTACGATGAAGAGGAGCGGTGCAAGAAGTAGCCTCACGTGCATTTGGTAGAAATCGCTATTCGGCGATTCGAATAGAATCTAGGAAAATAATATTTGCAGTTTTTTCAGTGTGTGACTACTGTGGACTACATGCATGGCCTGCACATAGAAACACCAGGAAGAACAGGAAAGGTAAGCCTAACTCTTTATATTGAAGTAATGAATGAGCACGAAAATTTTTTAAAATAACAAATAAAATCGATTTGTTTGCAAATGTTTGCATCGAAAATAATTTAATATGGAATCGGCGATTATTCTACATTAAATACATAAATTTCCACTGTATGAAGCAAGCGAAAAAATGTTTAGCATCGAAATGCTATCAGTATGTGCACAATGCAACGCTTTTACGGACTACGGCATATTTTCCTCCTGTGATGAATGGTGATCAACAGGAGTTTTATCCCGTTGTCAGGCCTTCCTCATGCAATACCTGACAATTCCTTTGGCCTTTTGCATCGTCACTTATCGTTTCCTGACGTTCTTTCGTGTGTATTAACGGATGATCGCCGAATAATGTAACCTGGACACACCACACTTGGCCCGTCGGCACCTTTGATGTGTTTTTTATCGCTTCTTCGTCTTATGGCTAAGACAAATGCGTTATATTTGTTTTTGTTCTGTGCCGAAAAAAATTAATTTTTTCCGAAGTTTACAGATTTTACCGATTTTTGCCGACTTTTGGATTTTTTGGAAAGTGGATTTTTGTGACTGATTGGACGTATTTACAACTGGATTTACTACCTTTATTAGACTTTTAAGTTTCTACAGCCTTTTGGTGAGTTTTTTCTGGTTTTACTGACTTTTACTTACTGACCGTAACACCTCGGCTGAAAGCCGAAGCCGACAGATGGGAGAGGCTTCTCCATCATCGAGCTGGTCTAGTACGCCTATGGAGGCCCTAGATAGTCAAGGGAGGACCCTTGCTATCCACGATGGGTCGGCCAGACATCGCCAGAGTCCCGATGCGGCTGCCACNCTACTGTGGACTACATGCATGGCCTGCACGTAGAAACACCAGGAAGAACAGGAAAGGTAAGCCTAACTCTTTATATTGAAGTAATAAATGAGCGCGAAAATTTTTTAAAATAACGGATAAAATCGAATTGTTTGCAAATGTTTGCATCAAAAATAATTTAATATGAAATCGGCGATTATTGTACATTAAATACATAAATTTCCAACGTATGCAGCAAGCGAAAAACTGATTAGCATCGAAATGCTATCAGTATGTGCACAACGCAATGCTGTTACGGACTATGGCATATTTTCCTTCTGTGATGAATGGTGATGAACGGGAGTTTTATGCCGTTGTCAGGCCTTCCTCATGCAATACCCGACAATTCCTTTAGCCTTTTGCATCGTCACCTATCATTTCCTGACTTTCTTTCGTGTGTATTAACAAATGATCGCCGAATGACGTAACCTGGACACACCACAAGTGTTTTGTATGTCTCCACACTTGGCCCGTCAGCACCTTTGATGTGTTTTTTATCGCTTCTTGGTCTTATGGCTAAGACAAACGCGTTATATTTGTTTTTGTTCTGTGCCAAAAAAAATTAATTTTTTCCGAAGTTTACAGATTTTACCGATTTTTGCCGACTTTTGGATTTTTTGGAAAGTGGATTTTTGTGACTGATTGGACGTATTTACAACTGGATTTACTACCTTTATTGGACTTTTAAGTTTCTACAGCCTTTTGGTGAGTTTTTTCTGGTTTTACTGACTTTTACTTACTGACCGTAACACCTCGGCTGAAAGCCGAAGCCGACAGATGGGAGAGGCTTCTCCATCATCGAGCTGGTCTAGTACGCCTATGGAGGCCCTAGATAGTCAAGGGAGGACCCTTGCTATCCACGATGGGTCGGCCAGACATCGCCAGAGTCCCGATGCGGCTGCCACCGATCTGGACGAAACACTCGAGGAAGTGGATGGAACAGCGATGGATATGACACAGGAAGTGGAATCTGCAAAGATAAAGAAGTATTCTACGGTTAAATCAGTACGAATAGTGAGTCAAGAGAAGGTTGATACGATAGATCTGATAGAAATAATAGAAGAGAAATTAAAAAAGAAGGACAGTGTACAACAAGTATGCTATAGGCCAAGAGGAATTATTGAAATTGGACTTGCTAGCGTAGAAGATACAGAGAGAATCGTCGGACAGGAAGTAAAAGTTGGAAATCATTTATATAATGTAGAAAGTTTAGAATTCGATTTTGTAGTTGTAACATTAAGATATGTACCAGTAGAAGTTGATGTAGATTTAGTTAAGGAAGTGANAAAATTTATAACAGTAGAAACATTACAGAGAAAGCTAACAAATGCTATTATTAGAAATGATGAAACGGAAATAGAGAAAATAGAGAGGGAAATTACAAAGGAGAGTAGATTTAGTTAAGGAAGTAATGGGAAAATACGGTAAAATAGTGAATGTATTTGTAAATCACTATCCTAATACGCGAGTTCGTATGGGTATCTTTAGAGTGTCTATTGTTACGAATAAACGGATTCCAACTACAATGGAATTATTGGGTAGATGTATTCAATTGTACTATCTTGGCGAGAAAAAAGAATGTTTTAAGTGTGGAGAGAGAAATCATGAGGCAAAACAATGCCCCATTAAACTGTGTTATAGATGTGGTAGTAAAGAACATTTAATAAGCACTTGTACTGCCTGTTATAACTGAAGAGAAATCATGATAAGAGGGAGGAATATCCTATGCCTATGTTTTCANGTAGAAGATAAAGAGAGAATCGTCGGACAGGAAGTAAAGGTTGGAAATCATTTATATAATGTAGAAAGTTTAGAATTCGATTTTGTAGTTGTAACATTAAGATATGTACCAGTAGAAGTTGATGTAGATTTAGTTAAGGAAGTGATGGGAAAATACGGTAAAATAGTGAATGTATTTGTAAATCACTATCCTAATACGCGAGTTCGTACGGGTATCTTTAGAGTGTCTATTGTTACGAGAAAACGGATTCCAACTACAATGGAATTATTGGGTAGATGTATTCAATTGTACTATCTTGGGGGGAAAAAAGAATGTTTTAAGTGTGGAGAGAGAAATCATGAGGCAAAAGAATGCCCCATTAAACTGTGTTATAGATGTGGTAGTAAGGAACATTTAATAAGCACTTGTACTGCCTGTTATAACTGAAGAGAAATCATGATAAGGGGGAGGAATGTCCTATGCCTATGTTTTCAGAAGTGTGTAAAAGGGGACCAAGAAAACATACTCTTGAGAGAAGGAGAGAAAAGTCTTGATACATGGAAAAAGGAAAAAGAAAAAGAAAGAGAGTTAGAAAAGCAAAAAGATAAAGAAATAGAGGAAATACAGGTTAGACAGTCAGTTGTAGTGACAGAGAGATTGGAAGAACAGGAAATAAATAGAGAAATTAATAATGAAAGTGAGGTAGAATAAGTAAAAGTTAAAAATGCAGTAGAAGAATTAGAGAAAAAATTACGTACAAGAACAAAGAGACGTAAGAGTAGTATAGAAAGTAGTGAACAAATGATGAGATTGATTACGAAAGTTGAAAATGATCCAAATTAAACTATGGCACAAAAGGCAATGAAGATAAATAAAATAATGAATGATGCTAAACAGAGATTGACACCAGAGGCAAATTTAGAGGTAAGAAAAAAATCTAGATACACACAAAATAAGACAGATAATGGATAAGAAACAACAATTAGATATACGTTTTATAAACATTTCTGGGTTGCGCGATAGATTTAAACAGATTTATTTATTAAATTTGGTATATACTAGTGATATAGATATTCTTGGAATACAAGACACCAATATTAGAGACTTTATTGATATTAGAAACTTAAGAAAAGTATTTACGATGTATAATATATAAGCATCATTTGCGACACGAAAAAGCACTGGTGTAATATTAATGATAAAAAAAAACTAGAAAAGTCCAGGACTTTAAAACGGATAAAGATGGAAGGATAATTGTTGTTGATATTGATATTGGAGATCGGTTTTTTAGAATAGCTAATATATATGCACCAACTCGAGTTACGGAGAGAAAAGAGTTTTTTAAAATTTTAACGGAATTTTTAAGGGTCGGGAGAAAGATCATTATGATGGGAGATTTTAATTGTGTTTTGGATGTTTTAGATAAGAATAGTCCTATAATGTATGATGGGTCTAGGAATGTGTTAAGACGTGTTTTAGAAGATTTTAAATTATACGATGTTTATAGAGAGATTTATCCGTGTCATCCTGGTTTTACTTGGGAGGGACAAGGGATAAAGGAGGGACTCGATCGCGTTTATGTTTCGGAAAGTATAAATATGATAATAGGGATTGATAGCTATGTAATAGAAGCAGAAATGAGGAAGCTAACAGATCACAAGATGGTAGAGTTAAGGATAGGATTAAATGAAAGGAAAAGAAGGGAAAGGAGAATAAAAATTACTAAGGAAATGTTAGATGAACAAGATTTTGGATTGGAAATGATAACATTAATTCAAAATAGTAATAATGAGATAAATTGGGAAAATTGGATAGATTTAAAAGAGAAAATAAATCAAAAATTAGGAGAATGGTGGAGTAAAAGGAAAAAAGAAAAATTTATAACAGTAGAAACATTACAGAGAAAGCTAACAAATGCTATTATTAGAAATGATGAAACGGAAATAGAGAAAATAGAGAGGAAAATTACAAAGGAGATTGACAAAAGAAATAAGGAAAATTATATTAAGTATAAATTAGATAAGTATAGTATAAAAAGAGAAGCGGAAAGAATGGTTTTTGAAAAAAAAGTTAGAATGAGGGAAAGTTTAGAAATAGATAGATTGATAGATGAAGCAGGAAACGAGATTAAGAACACAAAGGAGATAATACAGAAATTTGAATCGTACTATACTTACTTATTTAGGATTCCACAGTCAGATGAATCGTTGAGTGAGGTAATATTGGAAGAGATTGAACCTGTAAAAAATGAGAATAAAAATAAGATTAGCATAGAGATTTCGAAAAGTGAGATACGCGAAGCGATCGAGTCTCTTCATAGTAATAAAGCTCCAGGGAGAGATAAGTTAAACGCTGAATTTTACAAGTTTTTAGTGACACTTTTTATACAATTTATACAATTTTACGGATTTTAGTGACACTTTTTGTCATGGAAAAATGATTTTATTAAAAAAGAACGATGACACAGATAAAGAGGTAATGGATTTTAGACCCATAACGTTATTAAACATTGACTATAAGGTTTACAGTTTTATTATTGCTAAAAGACTCGAGTTGTTGTTTAAAGATTTTATCGGAAATACACAAAGTGCGGGCGTAAAGAATAGAAGTATACAAAATAATATATGTTTTCTAAGATTTGTTCAGGAATATTATAAGGAAAGAGATGTTAAACTCTCTCTTCTTTCTATAGATGTAAAACGAGCATTAGACACAGTAAATCGTAAAATAATATGGGATATATTAAAAAGATATGGACTTAGTGATAATGAAATTTGGTGGATTAAACGACTCTACCAGGCTCTGAGTACTAGTATTTTTATAAACGATGAAGTATCAAGTGAAATAGAGTGTAAAATAGGAGTAAGACAGGGTTGTCCTGCACTGATGATTTTATTTACTATTTATATCGAGACATTATTGTTAACTGTAAAAAATGATAATTTGATAGAACCCATATACATACCTGGAATGAATGAAATAATAGAATGAAATAATAAAACATATTGTTCACGCAGACGATATTACATTCTTGATAGTTAATCAGATAAGTTTAAATAGGACTCTATTGAAGTTACAGACATTTTGTGAATATACAGGTATGATGATTAATAAAAACAAATGTCAAATTATGGGTGTTGTGGGTGATATGGGACAAATACAAAATGATATTAAAAATGTGGATACTATGAAAGTGCTCAGGGTCTGGTATGGGAAAGATGCTAAGAGTAAAAACATGATTGATATGAAAAATAAAATAAAAGACGAGATTAACTGTTGGTCGGAAAACTGGTTATATATGCCTGAAAGGGTTCAAATAATAAATAGGGTGATAATCCCGAAAATAATTTATAAATTATATATTACAAGTTTAGATCAAACAGAAATAAAGGAATTAGAAAAAGAAATATATTGCTATTTATGGAACAATACTTTTGAACCTATGAGTAGGAAAATAATGAAAAATAGTATTGATGAAGGAGGGTGGGGAGTGATTGACATTAAGGATTTCAAAAGCTCGTTACAAATTAGTATTATAATAAATAATTTACGTGAGAAAAAACATCCACTTTTTTTATATTATAAGATATATTATAGGGCCAATCTCCAATTGGTTCACTCGGATGGAGACAAGATTCCCTTTTATAGTGTCAAATAATAAAAAATATAAACGGTGGAGAGAAGTTTTGAGTAAAATAAAAAATGAATATAGTAATGTCATTGATTTAAATGATAAAATTAGGCCCAGTCATATATATGGTATTATACATAAACAGCATTTAAGTAGTAATATGATTAATAGTGGCTTAGATTGGAATAGAATATGGAAAAACATTTTTAGTCTGCCATCCGAGTGGATCGAGATTTCCTGGCGTATTCTGTCGAATGTTGTAATGACAAAAGAATATCTAAGAATATATCACAGAAGTAGAGACGAGAGATGTGTTAGATGTTGCAGAACTGAGTCAATTTTACACATTTTTTATAAATGTCAAATAGCTAAATCAGCATGGTCATGAATATCTAGAGTGTGGAAAACTAGAATTGAATGGGAACATGTTAAATATCAGATTAATTATTATATAAGAAATCAAAATGTTTACCTACTTAATTGTTGTATAGCACTAGTGAAACGAATGTTATGGAAGTGCAGGTGTCTATTAACTTTTGAAAGGAGAATGTGGAATGCCTCACTACTTATTATAAAAATAAAACAAGAACTTTGAACTTTGCTACAAAATTCAAAGTGACAAAGAAAAGATGTCAGAGTGCGAATTTAACAAATATTATAGAGGCACAAATGTAATATGGAAAATAGAAAATAATAGCATAAGGTTTAACGATGAATGGCGATAATTTTATTTTTTAATGTGTTCAATTAATTTTGTTTGTAAAAATTAACGTTGATGTTTGTATTATATTTTGTACTTACCGTTTTTATCTTTTGTACTTGTAATTTGATTCGTTATTTTTGTTCCGTGTTTACCTGAAATGCAAATTTATATTGTTATAAATTATTGTTATTTTCGGGTTTTTCATATTATTTTATACTTACTTTTATTGATGTTTTTACCTGTGTTTTGGCAGGCTTTTGTATTAACCCCAGTTTGTAAGGGGTTTGCAGTTGAATGTATTTTTTCACATGTGTTTTTTGCTTTTGTCAGTTTTTATAATTATGTATTTTACTAAAACTTTGTCTATTGTCGGGTCCTGGTTCAATGTTAAATTTAACAATTATTGTAATTTTCAAAGTAACAAATAAATGTGCTCTGCCGTGGTTGGTTTCGCTCCTGGTGGCATGCGGGTACAGTCGACCCCCCTATAATTACGGTTCCTATAATTACGATTCCTATAAAACTACGAAAAAATATACGTATTTTGGAAATGTTGAGTCGGATTAGTGTAGAATCGATTTAATTTTATGGAAGAAAACCTTTCAATCAGCCGTAGTCCGTAAACTTGACACGTGTCGGGCTGTGATTGGAACGACTTGTAAGAAATCGGATTCCTAATAAATTGGAACGTATCTATATCTTATAGGGGGTCGACTATATATAACATGCTACCAACATGCACGTGAAGGAAATGTAACTGGATTTTTGGCATTACTGGTCCCACAAACTTTGAAACCACCAGTATCCCGTCCCCACCTATCCCTCATGGGGGCACAAAGGGGCTTCACAATTTGGTCGGATCCATCTGGTCGGTGACAAAAGCCTATTTTGGCTTATTTTTGTGACTGCGGGCATCACCGAGGTCCCCGTTCCGGCTCGCCGCCTGCTGCAGCAGTTATAGTAGGTAGGGGTAACCAGGGGTGGTGCTTTGCGGGATCNGGGGCTTCACAATTTGGTCGGATCCATCTGGTCGGTGACAAAAGCCTATTTTGGCTTATTTTTGTGACTGCGGGCATCACCGAGGTCCCCGTTCCGGCTCGCCGCCTGCTGCAGCGGTTATAGTAGGTAGGGGTAACCAGGGGTGGTGCTTTGCGGGATCTTCGGATCCCAGCAAACTTTAATAAATGCGGTATCTGTTCTTATCAGCTTAATTGTTCCTGATTCTGCTGACTTCGTAGGACGCCAACCAGATTCCGAGCTAGCTGCTCCCCGGCCCTAGGTAAGCTACTTTTGGTATTTTTTCTTTCCTACTCTCTTCTCTCTTCCGCCAGAAGAGCAGCCTGCACGGTTTAAATGCACCGTGTATNTTAATTGTTCCTGATTCTGCTGACTTCGTAGGACGCCAACCAGATTCCGAGCTAGCTGCTCCCCGGCCCTAGGTAAGCTACTTTTGGTATTTTTTCTTTCCTACTCTCTTCTCTCTTCCGCCAGAAGAGCAGCCTGCACGGTTTAAATGCACCGTGTATTCGCTGCTCGACTGGCAACACTTTTCTATCGGCGTCAGCCTAGGCTTACGTCCTTTCTGGTGCCTTGCTTGAGCACCCCTGGGTGTCTCACTCAAGCACTTTCTTTCTAGTGCATAGGTCTCTTACGCACTAAACCCTTTCTTCCCCTCCTTGGCCGGCTGCTCTGCACCCCAGGGGCCATTTCACTTTCCACTCTTTTTGTCCTTTTTCTATCTAGCTACACCTTGATCTTGCCAAGCCATGGCAGTACAAACTATTCTTGTTCCACTGCATCCACCCCATGGTTGCCAGCTATGCCTGCCAATTCCTCGGAATTATGCGAACCATGCCGGGCTGGTAATACATCTAAAGCAAATTCATAGCACCACACTTCAATTTGAGTGCCGTGCATGTGGGTATAGGCATGAAAAGCTTAAAACTGTGAAAGCGCACCAACTTCGTGCTGAAGATTGCCGCGCCAAGATCGAGGCCTTCTCACCTCCACCAGTGCTCCCGGCAAATCGTAAATTGGTACGTATTCCAACTAGGCTGAGAAAGCCGTATACCCAAAGAAAATCCAGGGCCGCACTGACTACCTCACCCACCAGCAGTGGAAATGCGTCTTGGAGCTCGGCATCCCCATCTCCATCAACCAGACAAGTGGCGCCACGCCCAAGGAGAACCACCAGGTCCCTCCAAGCCGTCATCGAAGAAGCTCACTCACCGCAGTGCAGTCCCTCTTCCGGCACAACCAACACACCACGCCTCTACAGCCAGGTAGCAGCAAGCCCCATATTGCCAGCAACCAGCACAACATCGCAGCATCCGGCGACCACCACCACGGCAACATGACAGAGGAAAAATGGACGCTCCACGAGAAGAAATCTGGAGCCGCCTCCGCCCTGCAGTGTCAGCCAGCTAGAACCATCCAGCTCTACCCGGTCGGCAATGCCGCAAGCAGGTGGCACCCCACTGCCACCACCAGATAGGACCAATCTCTCTAACCTTACTCCTACGCAGACCTCAATTGCCACAGAAAACGACACTACGACACTACCTGCAAGACCCACACCACCTCAGCATCAGGACCCTCGGCCATCGCCCGGCGCTCTGTCAGCAGAACAACCACCGACAGCCATACAGCCGCCTTTGGACTCCAACGACAGCCCCCCTCAGTGGGTCACAGCGTGGGCAGACCGCTTCAACGCTGTGCTCGACGAAGATATGCTTGAGAGCGTCCTACATGACTTCATGAGGTTAACCTATAACATATGCGACATTCAGGGGCCAAGAAGGAACCTGAACAACACCTCGGGCCGCAATCCCCCTCTTCAACTTGAGGCCAGCAACATCCAGTGCCTCTATCGCACTAATAGGAAATGGGTGTTTGATCGCATTATCGGAGGCAAATCCCGCTTTTGCCAAGGGAACCCAGAGACAATCTACCGTCACTTCAAGGACATTAACAAAAACTGCCCGCTTAGAGATGCAACTCCTGTTCCCATAGATCCAGATCCAGCCCCTGCAACTACGACGAACCCAATCAATATACCGTTCATGCCAGAAGAAGTGGCTGTCCGTATCGCCAAGGGCCACAATACTGCTCTGGGCCCTGACAAAATCCGTTACCTGCATTGGAGGCGGGTGGACCCGAGGGGCATTATTCTTGCAGCTCTCTTTAACTCGGTACAGAGGATTGGATACATCCCCCAAGACTGGCAGGAATCCACTACTGTCTTGATTCATAAAAAAGGGGACCAAGCAGACCTAAGAAATTTGCGACCTATCTCACTCTCCAACACCCTGGACAAGCTCTACACGGCCTGCCTGGCGGATAGGCTACTAAGGTGGTGCGACACAAATAGTCGTATTTCCACCGCCCAAAAGGGGTTTTTACACTATCAAGGCTGTGTAGAGCATAACTTTTTGCTCAAATCAATTATCCAGGATGCCAGGCGTACCCGTAACGAATGTTATATAGCGTGGCTGGATATTGCTAACGCATTTGGCAGCATTCCCCACTCCATCATCTGGGAATCACTCAAATGGCATGGCCTGCACCCAGACGCCATCGCCACCATCCAGCTGCTATACGACAAATCAACTACCAGGATCCGCACTCACACTGGCCTAACTAAACCAGTTGCCATGCTATGATGTGTAAGGCAAGAATGCCCCATCAGCCCGCTCCTTTTCATCCTGACAGTTGAGCCTGCACTTCGTCGTCTCCAGGCCCTAGCAAAAAGCTACACTATCCACGGCCACACGGTTGACGCCCTTGCCTATGCTGACGATGTGGCGTTGGTAAGTAACAGCAGCAAGGAACTCCAAGACCAACTTGATTCCATCGCTGCCTGGGCAAAATGGGTAGGCATCAAATTTAACCATGCAAAGTGCGGCACTCTGGCCGTACTAGGTAAGTTGCACACTGCACGTACCAACGTATTCTCCCTCGATCAAGCGGACCTACCAAAACTTGGCAACAACGACGCATACAAGCACCTTGGGGTCCCCACCGGATTTTCGAGATGCGACACAGAGGCGTCCACCACCGATGACGTAATACAAGACATAAACAAAATCGATGCATCTCATTTGGCGCCCTGGTAAAAACTCGACGCGCTCAACACCTTCATCATACCAAGACTGTCCTTCTGCCTTACTGCGGGCACAACACCAAAAAAGATGCTTGACAAAATAGATAGAATCCTCAAGCGCGTTGTGAAAAGATGGCTCAGTGTCCCACAACGGGCAAGCGCCGAAATTGTATACTTGGCCCACAAACAAGGAGGTGCCAATGTGACTCCATCAAGTCTCCTCTCTGATATATCACAGGTAAGCCATGCCATGCACCTATTTCACTCCAAGGACAACAACATCGTCAACGTCGCACTTGGAGCCTTAGGTGACGTGGTATCACACAGGATAAAGCGAACTCCAACCACTGAAGACATCTGCCAATACCTAGATGGGTCCATGGAGGGCGACCTAGCAAACCCATCGAAGGATATCACCTCCATATGGACCCGCCTCAGGATGGCCACGAGACGTCTAAGAAATAAGATCAATATCACCTGGATCAAAGGGCCCGACGTCGTCCCCACCATTGCTGTCGATAACAACTGTATCCAGGTAAGAGGCTGCCAACACACACTGGACAAGCTACTGAAGTTCCATCATCTCCAAAGACTGACTGTGAAACCAGACCAAGGTAAGGCCTTCAAGATCACGGCCTCGAGTAAAGTGAGCAATCACTTCCTCAGCAATGGCCAGTACACCCGCTTTTCAGACTGGCGCTTCATACACCGCGCCAGGCTGTGTGGTTGCATTACGTGGCCACAAGCGCTTTGGAAATGAAGCTGAAACCTGCCGCCGATGCAGCTTCATTTGTGAAACTCTATCTCACGTACTGTGCCATTGCCCGCCGAACTTTTGTCTCATAACACAGCATCACAATGCCATACTTAATAGGCTCGTGAACGCTTTTCAATCACGGGGCGCCACAGTACAGGTGAACCAACGTGTTCCCAGTTTCCATGAGAACTGCAGACCGGACTTGGTCATTCTCCACGAAGAAACAAAAACTGCAACTGTAGTAAACATTACTACCCTGTTTGAAAACAAACAGCCGGCTTTCAATGCAGCGAGGAAAGAAAAAGGACACAAGTACCATAACCTCATACAACATCTTCGTAGCCAGGGGTACGACACGTTCTTCGGGGCTTTTATAATTGGTGCACTTGGAGGATATGACCCCATAAACGAGTCCATTCTCCAACGTCTTGGCATCGGCCGTCGATATGCCAATATGATGAAATGACTGATGGTCAGTGATGCCATACGGTGGAGCAAAGATATATATCGGCAACACCTGGGAGATTGCTCACGCCGCCCACCTCCACTGAACCCCAGCCGAAACATCATCCAGACAGGTCCACTACAATCAACACCCACCGAATCCCAATCCAACTAGGCAATCATGCCCATGTAATCGCGCCTCACCAACAATTGTAAAACAGGTAACTCTAGCTGCCAATTGAGCCTATGTTCGCGAACACTTTATATCCATGACACCTTTGTATATTTATCTACTGGCAAACGCGCCCATGTCTCTCGACAATACCTACACCTATTGTACTTATTAGTTGGCATACTTCAAGCCCATGTCGCGGTCACTCGCACAATGTGTTTACACTTTGTACATAATCATCTACTGCTTATGTAATCCCTGTAACTATTATTTGAATTTTATATAAAGGCTTTTTAAATCTGTTCTTATCAGCTTAATATCTGATATGGTTTCCATCGATATTAACCTGATTTTTGAAACTGGGTGGGACAGGGGCTCCCCGCCACAGGTTGCTCAGGCCGGGCACTTATTGCCTGAGATAGCCCAACCCCTTTGGGGGGAAAATATTAATAAAAAATAGAAAAAAATTTTTCTATGAAAAAATTTTTTTTTCTTTTTCCAGTTGGATTTCCGACGCCATCGCCACCATCCAGCTGCTATACGACAAATCAACTACCANAAAAGAGACAAGTTTTCCTTTTTTGCACTGGAGGAACCTGCCTGCACATTCTAGCGTATTCGTGGGAAAATTCGAGCCAACATCCCCACAGTTGGCCCCATCTTTACAGTAGGGTATTTTCCTTACTTTTATCTTCTTATACCCATGGAGGGTATTTCTTCTGCCGCTTGGGCGGATAGTGTTCCGATGGAGGACACTACTCCAACCGAGGATCCTGTTACTAGAATGGTAGTCGAGGCTAAGGTAGCTTCCTCTTCTGGTAGTCAGGCAACTATAGTTAGCTTAAGTAAGCCTAGTTCTAAGACTAGTCAACCTGCCCCTGGGCCTGCTTCCGGTCACATTAGTGCCAAGGAACAGCCCACATTCAAGGGGGTGAGGCTGGTCGGTATGAAGTCTGCAAAGGCTTCTACTGCTCAGTCTGGTCAAACTAGACAGGTAACTACTGCCGATAAGGCAGCGGTTCTGGTCCCTAAGGCCAGTTTTAGTAATGTAGTTATTGGGACTGCTTCTGCCACTTCTGTTACCTCATCCACTTCTGGGCCCTCAGTGTCCCAGAAAGTTAGCTTCACTGAAGTGGCAGCACATTGGGCTCCAGCAGCTTCAGTGTCTGCTCACACTAATAAGTTCTTTAACACTCAGCAGTTGAATGCTGGTGTCTCTGCACAGCATAAATGTGCCAAGCCTGCCGTCCTCAACGGCAGGATGCGCAGGGTGCTTAGCGCCCATGTTACCGTTCCGGAAGGCTCGACTGTCGAAAAGATTCTGGACGGCATTGAGCACACCCTAGTGCCAGGGGAGGTTTCACGGTTCGCGCCAATGGGCAAGAACCAGTACTTCATTGGGTTTCGGTCAACCGAGAGTTGCCGCCTTCTTGTTTCCACTGGTTTTGTGGTTAAGGATGTCAGGGTTTTCCCTATCCCCTTAGATGAAGACATCACTACTGTCTTCATCTGCTTCCTTCCTCCCGAAATGGACCTAAAAGCTAATGAGCCAGTTTGGGACCATGAGAACCGTGTCGATGCTTAAAGTCCCAGGCCGCCCGCACATTGACACGGGCACGGTGAAAATCTGTCTTGAAGTAAAGAAGCCTGTCCCTAATATCGTCTACTATGAGGGTGTGCCCCTGACTCTTGGGTACAGGGGTGTCGAACGTATCTGTCGACGCTGCCTCGAACCGGGTCACGAGCAGCAAGACTGCAAGGCAAGCCTGTGTGACAATTGTCACAGCAGGTATCATGCCGCTAAGTCTTGTCCAAAGCCATGCCGTGTTTGCACGGGGGACCACAGTATCCTGTCCTGTACTTCAAAGGGTTCTGTTGAAGAAGCAGCTGCTTCGGACAACATCGAGATGGAGGTGTCTGTAGATGCCTCTGTCCCAGTCTCCTCTCCCATCGTCCTGCCAGAGGCCCAAGCTGCCCCTACGGTCGCTGAGGAAACAGTCCCAGTCCCAGCTCTGTCTGTGGAAACTGGAAATAGTAATAAGCTATTTAATAACTTAGAGGAGGATTGCTCTAAGTTAAACAGTAGGGAGCGGTCAGTAAGTAGTGTCAGGACTAGAAGTAGAACTAGTCGTAAACCTAGTACTAAGGGGAGAGAAGATGAAACCAGCAGCGACGAGTCCGCTGCTGGGGGATCCGACTCAGGGAAGGAAGACAGGCCCAGCAAGCGGGCCTGCTGCAATAGACGTAAGAACAAGAAGGCCAGGGCTGGCAAGTCCTCCGATCCAAGTACAGAGGAATACTAACCCCCTAACTACAACATGTCTATTAAAATACGTTTAGCAACTCTTAATTGTAATGGGCTTTGGTCCATCCCCCGCCAGCCTTTTGTTGCTTCCCTTTTGCCCTCCCTACAGTTAGACATTCTAGCTTTACAGGAAACGTATTTTGAAAACATGTGAAGAGTTAGGACTTTTAGGCCCAATATTAGGGGATATAATAGCTANGGTGTACCGAGCGATACCGGTACGAACAGAGAAAATAACCGACAACACGGACCGCAAAGGGTCGAGCACAACACGATACAATTGTGACAGTTGAAACCGAAATAACGAAGCGGACGAGCGTGACCCGTGGAACACCGAACGACCAGAGTTACGCCGAATGGCTGACCGACCACGTGGTCTCGGAAAACCTTTGTTAACGGTAAAACCTTAAGAACAATATAACTCGCGTTCCGCGTATCGTACAGACATCAAACTACCAGACAATATATATATAGATACACGCTATAAAATACCGTTTTCACACAATCCAAAACCGTCAGGAAACCCGATGGAGAAAAACAAAGTCCGAAGGTTTAACAATCCAGAACTCCAGAAATAATCGTCCGATTGATATATTTCTTCTACTCACGTAGTCCCTGTGTGAAGAGGAATCTTCTGGTTTAGGGAGCGGTCAGTAAGTAGTGTCAGGACTAGAAGTAGAACTAGTCGTAAACCTAGTACTAAGGGGAGAGAAGGTGAAACCAGCAGCAACGAGTCCGCTGCTGGGGGATCCGACTCAGGGAAGGAAGACAGGCCCAGCAAGCGGGCCTGCTGCAATAGACGTAAGAACAAAAAGGCCAGGGCTGGCAAGTCCTCCAATCCAAGTACAGAGGAATACTAACCCCCCTAACTAAAACATATCTTTTAAAATACGTTTAGCAACCCTTAATTGTAATGGGCTTTGGTCCATCCCCCGCCAGCCTTTTGTTGCTTCCCTTTTGCCCTCCCTACAGTTAGACATTCTAGCTTTACAGGAAACGTATTTTGAAAACATGTGAAGAGTTAGGACTTTTAGGCCCAATATTAGGGGATATAATAGCTATTATAGCTTCTCCAGGGGTAGGAGTGGAGAAGTAGCACTCCTCGTCTCCTCCAGTATCACAGTCCAACAGTTTGTTACAGATAGTGACAAACAAATAGTTTGTTTAGATATCGTTAAAAACAAAAAATCTGCTAGGGTTGTTTGTATTTATGGCCCTACTATACCTAGCTTATGTTCAGACTTCTTCCAAATTCTTGGTAGCTATTTAGCTACCAATAGAGACATTTTTGTCATAGGTGATTGGAATGTAATCCTCCGTCCTGAAGACAAGGAAGGAGGTAGCTGGTTCCCTGATAGTATATAAAAAAACTTGAAGACCTCTTGTGTAACTTTGACCCCTAAAAGATGTGCAGCTTGCTGTTCTGCCCGGCAACTCTATCTTTACATGGTGTAATGCTAATGGCTCTATAAAGTCAAGGTTGGATAGGATGTACTCTAACATCCCATCCTCTGCTTCCGACTTTTCTGTCATACCTCTCCATTTCCAGAGTAATCGGTTCTCGGATCATTCTCTGGTAATGGCAACTTTCAACCTATCCTGCTCTTCAAAACGTAACGCTTCCGCCTCACCCCTGAAATTCTTAGGGATGAGGAATTTCTGTCACTAGTGGACAAGCTACTAACAAGCATGCTATCACTATTCACTGTCAGCCTAGAGGATTGGTGTCGGTTTAAGGGGGACGTCCTCCAACTTGCCCGCTCCACCGATAGGCGCCTTCGCCGCAAGAGACATTGTCGACTGCGGCTTCTTCAACGCTTCTTGTCTGACTGTCGCTACAGCAAGGACAACACTGGGTACATTGAAGGTCTCATCAAGCAGTCTTCTGCCAGCATCTCTGCCCTTTTAACAAGTAGATTTGAACACGCCTATGACGGGTACAAGGTCTCTTTCCTTAATACTCTGAAGCATTTCGACTTGAACTTTTTCGGCCGTTATCGCAATGATAAATCTAAATCTAATGTCTCCTCCATTCTAAAGCACGATGGCACCTTAACTTCTGATGACCAAGAAATTACCCAGGTATTCTTTCAGCACTTTTCTCAGTTCTTTACTCCTACTCGTGTCGACTCATCTCAATAGGAAGACATGACAAAAGCAATTCCTACGGCTTACCTTCATCCCTTTCCGCATTTTTTTTCTCAGGATTCAGTGAGATCTGCAATTTCAGCAATACATGCAGGCAAATCTCCTGGACCTGATAACTTACCAGCTGAGTTCTATAGAGTCTTTTCTGATAAATTGTCCTCACTTCTCCTAATTGTTTATAACTCTCTATCCCCCGAAGACCCTAGTATTTCTAAATTCAACTTGGGTCAGCTCTCTGTTCTGCCCAAGTTAGTCAACTGCACTACTGTCCATGATTTTCGGCCCTTAACGCTCACAAACGTAGACTATAAGATCTATGCGCGCATTATTTACAATAAAATTGGTTCCACCCTGACCCCCAGTATTGTTAACACTCAAACAGGAGGTGTTCCTAATAGGTGTATCCTAGATAATTTAAGTTTTATTAGGCTACTTAGCGAGTATTGCTCCAACAGGAAATGGCCATTAGCTCTGCTTTCGATTGATCAATCAAAAGCTTTTGACCGTGTAGACCATGGCTTTCTTTGGCACATTCTCAAAAAATATGGTATACCTGACGAGGTATTTTTGGCAATCCAAATTATGTATCGTAAGGCTCATTGCCGTATCAACATTAATGGCCATCTCTCTGACCCCTTCCCGCTCGGTAAGGGAGTCAGGCAGGGATGTCCTCTGTCCATGTTTCTCTTCTCCCTAAGTATCAACACCCTCTTGGGCGAGATACAGAGGGACTTCAGTATTTCAGGCTACCCTATGCCTGGTTACTACAAATCGGACTACTATAAGTTCGTGTCCCATGCGGATGACATCACTTTCTTTGTGAAAGACAACTGGGCTATCTCCAGAATTTTTGGCCATTTTGACAGGTATTGTCAGGCCTCTGGAGCTGTCATTAACAAGGGGAAATCTTCCTTTCTGCCTCTTGTTGGTTCCATCTCTTTACCTGTGTCGTTCTCTGACATCCCTGTGAGTAGTAGGGTTAAGATTTTAGGATTATACTTCGGTGCCGACTCGGCCAATCATAACTTAAAGAAGATTAAAGTTAAAATTGGGGATAAAATTTCCATTTGGACAAGAAGCTATCTCTACTTTCCAAGTAGAATTGCTGTCTACATAAACATCATGTTTGGTATTTGTGTCTACTATGCCTCTGTTTTCGGCCTGGACGCAGGCTTTCGGCATATTAATCGTCTCCTTTTTCGTTTTGTCTGGGGCAATAATCCCGAATGGGTTAGTAGAAAAATAATGTATAATACCAGAGCAAACGGTGGCTGGGCTATGTTTGAACCCACCTTCATCTCTGCTGCTACCCAAATTAGGCAGCTGGTCCTTGCCCTTACTGCCCGCGATCACCCAGTAAGTAAGCTGTATAGCTTCTTTCTTGGGTATTGCCATAAGCTACTTTTACCTGATTACAAAATAAACCTCATGCACAAGGTGCTGGATCCACCACCCTTTGTGAAAGTATAGTGCACACACCTACTCAGTCTCTCCCAATCTAAGAATATTCCTTCAAATAAAACTAAGGCTTGCGAAATCTATTGCCACCTTAGGCCCGATACGTTGCTATCCCTCTGTCCATTAAACACTCAGGCCTATATTGACTGGGCCACTGTTTGGCGCAGATGTTTTGATGGGCTTATTCCCGAACACTGCATCGAACTACAGTGGAGGTTACTGCATAATGCACTCTCCACTAAGGTTAAGCTCCGGTCTATTGGAGTTTACATTGTGAGTGAGAACTGTCCAATGTGCAATTCTTCGCCTGAAACGGCAGCACATCTCTTACTTCTGTAGGGTTGCAAGGAAGATTTGGAGTTGGATAACTCCCCTCCTTGGTCTGCCCTTTCTGTCACGTGAGAACGTTGTTCTTCACATCCTTTTTAGCAAAGGCACTGTATCTCCCTATGTGACTAGTCTCCTAATCCATATGGCTAAACACGAGATATGGTTGGCCAGGTGCAGGAAGGTGTTTGATCACAAACACACCACCTACCGCCTCTTTCGTATCAAAATCCATGAGGCTTTAGCTCGCAAGCTGCTCTTGGACTTTAAATCTCTGTCACGGGCAAATTTCAATTCTATATGGGATACCCCTAACCAGATCCTCTGGACCTGAAAGGACAGTAAACCAATTCTTAACGATTTATCCTCCTAAGTGCACAATAGCATGTAAGGTAGAATAGATTATTTTTTAAGTCCTCTGTTTTGTCCTCTTTGGAATGTGGACTCCACCCTTCTGCGTGTTGGTCCTCACCTTCCTCTCGACTTGTCTGTTCCCTGTGTCTTCCCCTATACAAGACTATTTGTTTTTCTTTTTTGGCGGTTTCTGCCCAGTTCCTATTTATCCAATGATTCCCTTGTCACCTGTTCAATGGGATAGGATACTGTCTTTTCCAGTCTTATGGCCGTTGACTCCCTTGCCGTACTGGCTTGTGTGACAAGGCAACAACTACTGTCATATTTCTAGTAGTCTCTTCTATCCTCGCAGCACAGAGAACGGCCTTACATTCTAAGGTGGGGGCTCTGTGCAGCGAGGAGGTACTGTTTCAAGGATTAGGCAGTTATTGCAGATGCGGGTGGCTGCCTTTTGTCACTTCGCAGGGGTTATTTCCCCCCGTATAACATTTATGAGAATCAGTATCTGTTCCAGTTTTTGGTAAGTTTTTTAGCCTAACGTCTATTTTTGCTTTCCTATAGTCTTCTAACTTCTGCCGAAGGTTGGCCTGCACAGTTGAAACACATTGTGTATTCGCTGACCTTTCGACAACACTTTTACTACTAGGGGGCAAGCAGCCCGCTGCGCCCCCCACTTTTTATTCCTCCCCCTTCCTCTGCCTTTTCTTGGGTTTGTTCCCAGGAGGCTCCCCGCCTCTTTACCTTAACTGCTACTCCCTCACTTTTGATCTTAGTCAGCAGTTTCTGCATTTTTGGCACTTTTTGTCACCCTCCCTCCCAGTGCTTACCCCTTCATTTTTTGTGGTGCGCACTTTGTTTTGTGTGGTGTTCCATTATATCCGGTGGATTATCGTTGTGTTGTGCTTAGTGCTACTATAGGGAGTTTACTCTTCAACTGTGTGGATACCGCAGTGGTGTGTTCCTCCATCCTTCTTGTGTACTGTGTCATCGCAGCCTCATCAACATGGATACCCTGAGCACATCCAGCACCTATGCTCAAGTGACATCGTCCCCTCTCGTGGTCCACCTAGCTACTGGCATTGACGGTGGCTTCACAGATGCTGACCCTCCAGTGATGTCGCGCCCCTCCTCACCTCTAATCAACGAACAAGTCAACGAACAAGTCAACGAACATTTGCAACCAAATGAAATGGACATGGACCAGGATACAGAACTGAGTGAGGACAAGATAAAACAGTATACTACGATCCGCTCAATTAGGATTGCTGCTAAAGGACAAGTCCAGATGACTGATATAATAACGGCATGTAAAGACATCATAGGCCAACTGGGCGAAGTGGAACAGGTTTGCTATAAACCAAACAACCTGATCGAAGTAGGACTCACAACGGTGGAGGCGAAAGAGAAGATCACCGGCCACACTTTTAAAGGTAGGCAATTCTAATGTTGTTTGTGAGAGCCTTGACGAAGACCTCTTAATGGTCACTGATAGGTTTGTGCCTAACAAGGCTGATAAGGAGATAGTCAAGAGCGTTCTCTCGGTTTACAGGAAAGTCAGTAAAGTGTTAGTCCACACGGTCACGGTTAATGATAGAAAATTCAAAACGGGCACTTACAGGGTACTAATTAAAACTAGAAAGCTCCTCCCAAACTTTGTGGAGATACTGGGAAGCAAAGTAGAACTACTATACGTAGGGCAAAAAAAACAATGCTGGCGATGCGGGAGCCTGTAGCACGAGATAAAAGATTGCAATGTAAAATTATGTCACAGATGCAAAAGTCCCAACCATCTTGTAAGGAAATGCCCCAACTGCCGACAAATACACAGTATGGAGGAAAAATTCCCCAAACCTACATTAAGTGAAATATACAAATCAGGAGGTAGAAACAAAATAAAAGCGAGAAAAAGAGAAAGAAGTTTAGAAAAACAAAAAGTACAGCAAGACAAAGTTAGGGAGAACCATGACAACAATAACACTCAGAAAGAGAGTAATGACAACCAAACACCTGATGAAAATCAGGAAAGTGGTAAAGAGACAACGGAGTATCAGGAAAACAAAGAGGTACAGGAAGTAACAAATAGACAAACTGATAGAATAGAAAAAGAACATACTAGTAAGGAGGAGAGCCTAGAAGAGAGGATAGAAGATCATAAGAATGCAGCAGTTGTGAGGGAGAAAATACTATCAATAAGCCTAGATGCAAGCCTCACTAAATAAGAACTAATCGAGAAAGTAGAAAACGTTATAACAGTCGCAGACAAGAAAAAGGTAAGAAAAAGTAAAAGAATAAATGCCCAATCCAATAACAACATTCAGATCTAACATATTTAGAGATTTGACATTAATTTTATCGGCCATGAAAGATGAGGCCAAACAGATTTATCTGCTGAACCTTACCTTGGCTGACAGCACAGACATCCTTATGTTACAAGACACTAATCTCTATGACTTCTATGACTTAAGAAAGTTAAGAAAAATATTCACCCAGTATAATATTTATATCTCCTTTGCCCCTAGGAGGGGTTCCGGTGTAATAACAATTATACGTAACAATATCAAAGTCAACGATTTTAGAACCGACACAAACGGCAGAATCCTGACAGTAGACATCAACTTTAATAACAAATTACTAAGAGTTATAAACATCTACGCCCCCCCTCAACTTGCTAAGCGCAAAGAACTGTTTAATTTTCTTCCAAATTACTTAATCGGAAAGAGAGACTTCCTAATTGGCAGTGATTTCAACTGCGTACTAAATCAAAGGGATAAAAACGTCTGCCTACATTCAGATGGATCCTGTAGTATCCTGAAAGACTTAATAGAAAGTTACAAACTCAAAGATGCCTACCGCACACTCTACCCCCAAGCTGAGGAATACACCTGGGAAGGTAGAGGAATAAAGGAACGACTGGATAGGATCTATCTTAGCAGGGATGCTGGAAAAACTGAAAGCATTAATATCTACCAACTAGTCAATCATGGAAAAAAGATCTCGGATCACAAACTCATTAATCTATCCCTAGTCTCCAATATCATCAAAAAACGGATAAACAAAGTTAAAATAAACAATACCATCCTTTCCGACACAGCTTTCCAACGAGAGGTCAAAGACACCCTAGACAAGAAAAAAACCAATATCACATGGGAGACCTGGAAAACAACAAAGAAGAAGATTATCAAAATTACTAACAAAACATGGCTACGACTAAAAAGAAATAACTTTAACCGACTGAAGCACCTACAAAGAGAGCTTAGTAATGAAATCACAAGTAAAGACAAAAAAAAGGCTAAACAGCTCGAACAGGAAATAAGCAAAGAGATGGAAAACAGAATAAAAGAAACCTATATAAAGTACAGAATGAGCAAACTAGGGATCGAGAGATTCGCAGAAAATATACTTTTTAAAAGAAAACCGAAACCAAAAGAGTCAGCATCGCTAAACAGTCTAATAATCAACAAAACTCGGACATAAAATGAAAATAAAATTATAGCAAAGTTCCAAAACTTCTACAACAACCTGTATCGAAGGCCTAACACCAAATGGGAACTATGGGAGAGGATCAAAAAAGAAATCAAACCAGAAAAAACCGAAAACGAGAATATAATCAATAAAAAAATCACGAAAGAAGATGTCACCAGTGCCATAGATGAACTCCATACTAGGAAAGCTCCCGGAGTAGATGAGCTCCCAGCAGAAATTTACAAATTCTATAAAGAAGATATGGCAGAGATCCTCTCCAAACTTTATAACATTGATACCAAAAATCAAGAATTTAATCTAGGCAAGATGAATCTTATTAACAAAAAGGGTAACACCACCGGACAAGTGTGTGACTACAGACCAATCACCATATTAAACACGGACTACAAAATTTATAGTATGATCCTAGCTACAAGACTCAAAAATATTCTCCGCAACCACATTAGTGCAACACAAACCGCAGGTGTAAAAGACCGGACAATACAAGACAATACAATGTTTCTGAATCTAGTACAAGATATTTACATCAAAAGGAAGGCGCCTCTCTCCATCCTCACGGTTGACGTAGAGAAAGCCTTTGACACAGTCAATAGGGAAATACTATGGAGCATGCTTACTTGCCTAGGTCTAAACAAAGAAGAAACTAATAAAATCAAATATCTCTATCTACAGCCTAAAGCTAAAATTGTTATCAATGGAAAAGAATCAGAGTACATCAATTGTGAAGCTGGAGTTAGGCAAGGGTGCCCATGCTCAATGATCCTCTTCACCGTATATATCGAAGGTCTACTAAATATAATAAACGACAACAACCTGATCACCCCCATCCATATCCCGGGTATGAACAAACAGATCAAATACATAGCCCATGCAGATGATATAAACTTTTTTATCAATGACAACGTCTCACTTAATAGAATTACTCAGTCACTCAATACCTTCTGCAACACCACTGGAATGAAAATTAACATCAATAAAAGTAACATCATCAAAATCTTTGGTCATAGCCGCATGGAAAGCCTGACATTCAAAGCAACCAACAACAAGAAAATACTAGGCATATGGTACAGGGAAAACAAAAACATGAATAATATGAAAGAGATGGAGAGAAAAATTAAGGTAGCTATAGAAAATTCTGAAAAGATATGGCTATACCTGCCCGAACGCATAATCGTTGCAAATAAAGTGATATTCGCAAAAATCATGTACAGTCAGAACTGGGTCAAATGTCAAGGTTACTGGTTAATTGTATTGAGCAGAATGTTGTGCTACATCAGTTTTGTCCGAACTGTTTACTTTTAATGCGTTTGTTATAAATTATTTCCGCTTCGGTTATAAAATTGTTTTTTCACGTTTTAAATCCATTTGTTTTAAATTATACTTTTACGAAGTTTATGAATTAAAATTACAATGACAATTTCTTTTCTTCAAGAAATATTTATAGATTATACATGTCAAGTTTACAAGAACGTTTTCATATCTCTACATCTTTATTATATATATACTAATAAAATATATTGCCGTCTTATATATAAACAGATCTTATTGTATGCGATTTTTTCTATTATATTGTATTTATATTTATATTATATTCGAATTGACCCGTTTATAACTTGTTAATATTCACGGATAACATATTATTTAATTTCTTTACTTCTATACTCCTTGTAAATATATAAAAATTAGTTTTATATCGTTAAATGTATTTTCCGTTTATGTGTTGTCACGTTTAAAGTGCGTACTGATTAAGTTTTTCAAGTTGAGAGACAAACACGAAGTGTATTAGTCTGTTACTAACCAATAAAACAATGGTAAATATCCTTGAACATGATTTGTTAAAAGGTGTTAGCCACGTCTTGTTCTACTTGCTTGATTGGACATTCGTGTATGTCACACCCTGCATAAACCGTATTGGCCGTGAATTGTTATCGAACTATATCTGAATTGCGAATCAGACATAACAAATATATGTAAGCGACCAATCTGCCAGCAATGCACATTAACCCCTTCATTAGAAAGCTTCTTTCGAAATCACGCGCTAAAACACGTATACCTTTTGATTAATTAAAACATTTTCATTAGAAATGTAAAAAAGTGTGCATATTTATTATTTGTAATTAGGGTTTTCCATTACCCGGTCTTTTATTTGTCCCGAGATTCCGGGATAAAAGGGAATTGTTACTCGGGATCCCGGGAAATCCCGGGACAAAATTAATTATTTTTCATATATACAAAATATCGTGTAATGAAATGATATAATTATTTTTCGTTTTTTAAAGTAATTTATAATGTTCTGCAATCCCCAAAATCATATTAATAATGCTGGATAAGATGTATATTAAAAATTACCTTTGAATAACGTAGAAATGTTCACAAATAAAAAAAATTAATACAGTTTGCTGGAAACTGCATACAACAACACCAACATTATTCTTTGAGTTGACGTAAAAAGTTTAAAATATGAACTTAGATCAAACTTCTAACTTAAACATTACTTTTCGTTTTTAAATAAAATATAATAGAAAATATTGTAACTGTTTACAAGATTTATAAAGCAAAGACGGCCAATACTTCGATCACTCAATCTAATTCTTAGTTTAATAATAAAAAGCCTTGCTACCGAGAATGGGCTTTCCGATTCAATTGATGTGAGTGGACTCGTGTTTAATGCATTTAAGAGAAGACAAATATTATGTGTTTTTCACCAGTATCCTGAACGATTTCTAGTTCGTTTTCGCGATTGTAGTATTTCTTTTGTTCTGTAGTATTCTTGATTTCTCTACCTCGACTGCTTTAATAGAAACATCATAGCCCAATAAGTCGGCAGTTCGTTTGTCTTTAATAATCAGGTTAACAGGAGAAACTTCATACGTGCAGACTTCGTACTCCTTTGTATGCTTGCCGAATTTGCACAACTTGGCACTACGCAGTTACTGAAGTTACTGGGCATGGTTAAAAATTAGAACAGAGTAAGCAGTTATTCCACATTACATGTAAAGAATTTTGAGAGTCTTGCCACAAATAATCTACGCAATGATTCTTGACCATTTGTGACATGCCATAACCAGCAAAAATGTTTAAAATATAATAAGTAGGTTTAAAAGGAATTAAAAAGAAATGCATTTTGACAGTTTCTGAGTTAATTATGCTTGTTATTTAGCAAATTTCCTCAATTGTAACACAAAGTCAGAAAAAAGTGACTTTTTAAGAAATTTGCGGGATATCCCCGGATGAGACATATTTCCCGGGAAATGTCCCGGTTTAAAAAGACAACCGGGATCCCGTTTGAGAAACCCTATTTGTAATACGTGGACAATGGTTTCTGATTGGCATCTTTCCCGGATAAACAACTTTACAGGCAACTTCATGCCTGCAATGATGTCTTTCCCGTAAAAATTCTATGTGATGCGTGGGAAGCTTCCATTCGTAGATTCGATCACGTTAAATATAAAACATAATTAAAAACATACGAAAGGAAATTAAATGATATAAAACTATTTATTACGTAAGTAGTATAGAATGAAACAAATGACATATCATGTGATCCGTGAGTAATCACCAACTATACAAAACTCGATTCGAATATAATCTTAATATTTAATCGATATAATGGAAACATATTCACATACAATAAGAACTGTTTATAAGATGCCAATATATTTTATTAACATATATGTAATAAAGATGTAGAGATAAGAAA
>NW_019384804.1:40081-41652 GCF_000671375.1 Centruroides sculpturatus
AAACATATTCACATACAATAAGATCTGTTTATAAGATGCCAATATATTTTATTAACATATATGTAATAAAGATGTAGAGATATGAAAGCGTTGTTGCAAACTTGAACTGTGTATAATCAAGAAATATTTCTTGATGAAAAGAAATTGTCATTGCAATCCGAAGGCCTCTGATATCTGGACTGCTTGATGTCGGCATTGCGACCGAATTACTCCAGGACGGTTGCAAAGCGTTCATATACTTGTCGCACCGGATATGAATGCGACTGTAATGGTAGATAGGTGCGGACCTACAAATTACCATGTCTGCATGCACAATAACGAATATTCTGCATTATATCGTGGAACATTTGTATTCCACAATATATTCCATTTACGTGTATTCCACGATATATCACAAATATTTGTAATCCACGATATATAGCGATACTAATCCACGATAGCGAATCTAGTGTAATCCACGATAGCAAAGTTCACTTCCTAGGTCTGAAGTAAAACTAAACTTCCCGCCAGAACTTCACTGCTTTTATAGGATTGAAACAGCATTCGGTTCCACCAATCAGCATTTACCAGCTCTATAAGACGTCCGCCGATGGTCTGATGTCTTCTAACCAATAAGCGATCGAGTCTTCAAAATGGTCTGATCGCTGTTACTATGGCAACGACGGTCGTTCATAAAAAGGCGGAAAAACTGAGTGACAGACGATAATTCCTTCGCAATGCCGAAACCAGTCAGTAAAGACATAAGAGCACTAGTTATACGCCACCACCAGGAAAACAGAACTGTCGCCGAAATTAGCAACATTCTTAACATCTCACCAAGAACTGTGTCTAGAATCATTAAGCTGTATCGAGAGACGAATTCCCTGTCGCCAAAGAAGTCGACGGGCCGACCCAGGAGTACGACTGCAGAACAAGATGCTCAGCTGGCGTCGACGAGTCGGGAGAATCCGTTCGCTACGGCCCCCATGCTCCGAGAGCAACTGCACCTGAATGTGTCAAACGACACTGTAAAAAGACGGTATGTAACATTTGTATGATAGTAGTCACACGTCCTTCCAATACATTAGTAACATGTTCTTGCATATACAGAAATGTAGAAAGCAGGATATTACATATATATTTATTTCATTAATAGGTTGAGAGAAAACAAATTGTTTGGCAGAAGAGCGGCACAAAAGGAAAACCTGACCCCAGCCAATAAACGTGACCGGCTACGATTTGCAGAAGACCACATCAATTGGACAGCCGACCAGTGGTCGGCTGTCATATTTTCGGACGAAAAGGTCTTCTACTCCCAGAGTAGCGGGACCGTTTGGGTGCGTCGCCCGCCGTCCACACGTTACGACGAGCAATACGTGTGGCGCACCCAACGAAGCGGTCGATTTTCGTTATGTGAGTATTCATAATTTGTGTATTTGTCATTAGCCTTGCAGGCTATTAATTTGTTGTTTTAAACCGGAATTTTCATGTGTTATACAGAACAACCTGAATGTGGACTTTTCTGTTTGCAGGTGTCTGGGGTTGGATGTGTGCCGCAGGGCCGGGAGAGTTGGTCATGGTCGACGGGAACC
>NW_019384804.1:43091-146039 GCF_000671375.1 Centruroides sculpturatus
TCCAAAGAAGTCGACGGGCCGACCCAGGAGTACGACTGCAGAACAAGATGCTCAGCTGGCGTCGACCAGTCGGGCGGATCCGTTCGCTACCTCCACCATGCTCCGAGAGCAACTGCACCTGAATGTGTCAAAGGACACTGTCAAAAGACGGTATGTAACATTTGTATGATAGTAGTCACAAGTCCTTCGAATACATTAGTAACATGTTCTTGCATATACAGAAATGTAGAAAGCAGGATATTACATATATATTTATTTCATTAATAGGTTGAGAGAAAACAAATTGTTTGGCAGAAGAGCAGCACAAAAGCAAAACCTGAACCCAGCCAATAAACGTGACCAGCTACGGTTTGCAGAAGACCACATCAATTGGACAGCCGACCACTGGTCGGCTGTCATCTTTTCGGACGAAAAGGTCTTCTGCTCCCAGAGTAGCGGGACCGTTTGGGTGCGTCGCCCGCCGTCCACACGTTACGACGAGCAATACGTGTGGCGCACCCAACGAAGCGGTCGATTTTCGTTATGTGAGTATTCATAATTTGTGTATTTGTCATTAGCCTTGCAGGCTATTAATTTGTTGTTTTAAACCGGAATTTTCATGTGTTATACAGAACAACCTGAATGTGGACTTTTCTGTTTGCAGGTGTCTGGGGTTGGATGTGTGCCGCAGGGCCGGGAGAGTTGGTCATGGTCGACGGGAACCTCAACGCCATACAATATGTGGACGTTTTGGACAACGTGCTCTTGCCAACGGTCACGGCCCTGTATGGCCCAGACCCATTCTGGTTCGTCCATGACCGCTCCCCGGTCCATACAGCCAAATTCACAACGGACTGGATCCAAGAGCATCCTCAGGTGCAGGACATGCGGTGGCCTGGGAGAGGGGCCGACATGAACCCGATAGAGAACATTTGGAGTGAGATAGTTCATGAACCTATTCAGGCATCGTCTCCCAGCGACCTTTGGCAAGTCGTCCACGGTCGTTGGGAGAACCTGAGATCAGGCACACTTTGTCAAAGTGTTGTGGAAAGCATGCCTGATCGCCTGAATAAGGTCGCGAACTCAGGTGGCTATTGGTCGGGATACTGACCCTCTCCCACATTACGGATACTGACCGTCTCGTCAGCTGAGCATCTTCTACAGTCGTAGTACTCCTGGGTGGACCCAGCAACTTCTTTGGACAGAAGGAAGTAGTCTCCCGATGCAGTGTAATTATGCAACAGACAATTCTCGGTGATATTTTTAGAACAATGCTAATTTTGTCGACAGTTCTGTTTTGATCCTGGTGTGTTTGTATATAGCCTTGTATAATACCTTGTATATAGCCTTGTAAATAAAAGCAATTATTGATATATAATCTGTGTGGTTTTCGAACAACTCGTGAGAACTTAGCACAATTAAACGTTATAACAGTTATTAAAACGCTTATTTTAGATTTAGCTGCATTGCTGGTGAATTGGTCGCTAAAGTAGTTTTGTTATCTCTGATTCGCGATTGTGACATAGTTCGGAAAGGATTCACGCTCAATACGCGTTATGTAGGGTGTAACCTACAAGAATGTCCAATTAAGTAGAACGCACTGTGGATTTTAACAAATCACGTTCAAGGAAATTTCCAATGTTTTATTGGACGATAACAAACCAATATACTTCTTGTCTTGTCTCTTAACTTGCAGGACTTAATCAGTAAATAAGAAAGGCGCGAAAATGGGAGGGGAAATCAAATTCAGAAGGAAAAATAAATGATGAGACAAACGTAGGTGTGGAAAGAGGTGATGAATGCACTGTATCGTTTTTAATTATGCCGTTTAAAATAATTAATTTCATTCTGGAAAAAAATCATCCGATTGTTTCCAATAGTTTAATCCCTTCATTACAAGGCTTCCTTCACGCTCAGAAACATGTATAGTTTTTGGGGTTGTTTAAAAAGAAGTATTCCTTCGCAGTTTAAAAAAACTGTGTATATGTTCTTTGTATATAATGTGTCGAAAATGGTTCCTGAATGGCATGTTTCCCACCGGCAACCTGACGCCTGCAATGATGGCTTTCTCGTAGAAATTCTATGTGAAGCCGGGAAGCCGCCATTCGTAGGTTCGGTCGCATTACAGCAATCATAATTAAACGCCTTAAACGTGACAAAACAGAAACGGCAAATAAATTTAAGGATATAAAAGTAATTTTTACATAATTACAGGTAGTATAGAATTAAACAAATGAAATATAATGTGATCCGTGAATATTAACAAGTTATAAACTGGTCAATTCGAATATAATATAAAGAAAAAAAAAAAAAAAATGTCGAATACAATAAGATCTGTTTATAAGACGGCAATATGTTTTAGTAATATATATATATATATAATAAAGATATAGAGATATGAAAACATGTTTGATTGTCATAGCCATTTTAATTCATAAAACTTCGTATAATTTAAAACAAATCGATTTAAAACGTTATAACAGCAATTTGATAACCGAAGTGGAAATAATTTATAACACAGGAATTAAAAGGAAACAGTTCTGACAAAACTGATTGTTAAATATCTAGGACAACATTCTGCTCAATGCAATTGAACAGTGACCTTGACATCTGACCCACTTCTGACAGGGAGTTATTGTTTACAGAGTAATATGACACTACGCGCGTTGGTGTCGTTAACAGCGGGGAGTGGCTGGCGGCTCAAATGACACCCTGTTGCGAAAGTAATAAAGTTTAACCGACCTTGACAGACGATCTTACCCTTCTCTAGTTACTAAGAATAAGAAGTGGGGAGCAGTTGTTTAAAGGGTAATAAAGCAGTTCGCGGTTCATTAAGTGACTCTCCCCGCTCTACTCACATTACCACAAAAGCAATAAACAATTAACAATGGACTTTGAAACAGGGTCAATTCCTATCCGATTACAAAGGAGCCGACGACAATGGGGGAAAGTGGAGATAATGTAGTGGCAAGTGAGACCTGATCTGTTTATTTTAAAGCTGTATCGTCTTTAATTACAGAGAAATAAACGTAAATAAAACGAAATAAACGTAAATAAAAGGAAATAAAGAAAGAAAAGTGTGCCGATAACAGATTCAATCATAATTCCTGCATTTGCAAGCATATTTACGCCTTTAAAATAAAAACGCCGACGCTAAGCATTAGAAAAGCGATGAGCGATTAGTATTATCGTCATACGATGCTAAAACGCGTCATTCCGATCGATTTCCGCACCCCTATGACGCAAAATCGGCACAGTCCACCTGGAACGTCATTGCTGACAGGTACGAAACTCTTACGTAAAAAATGCGTATCTTCCTGAGTTGCGCAGTCGTCTCGCGCATAGTCAATCATTTTGCTCAGAGCTGTACATCCTATACACCACCAATCTGAACAAAAAAAAAACACCAAAATAATTGAAAAGCTAATTTTTAACTACATCTGGAAGGATAACTTCAAGCCACTAAATATAGAGGCATAATGAAGAATGAAGTTAATCAAGGTGGGTGGCGAATATGGGACGTAAAAACAATCACTACAGCTATCTAATCTTCTCAATGCCATCCAGCAGAAACAACATCCCCTCGGTGACCTAGCGATATACATCATTGGTCCTATCTCCAAATGACTTACCAACGAGCTGACAAATAGACCGTTTCTACTTGATAACACCAAACGCTACAGCCAGTGGAGATCCACAATCAATAACCTAACAGCAGCCAATATTACCAACAACAAGCAAAAACCCGGTATTATATACAGGTGTAATCATTCTCAGCATCCCAACCTTCATCTCAGTGATAGTACAGTAAACTGGAAAGAATGTTGGATTAACGTGGACAGGCTCCCATCGGAATGGAAGGAGACAACGTGGCGCATCACTAACAACATCACAATGACGAAAGAATACCTACACAACTATCATCTACTCAGGAGTGCTAAATGCCCACGATGCCCTAAGGACAAAAGTACTTACCACCTATTCTATGAGTGCTCTACCGCATACCGTGTGTGGACTTGGCTGAATAGTATCTTTAAGATAAATATTAGCTGGCGTAACATAATGTATCACTCTGACTTTCCTAGAACCGCTTACAACATTTATAGCCTCAACTGGATGATTGCCCTTGTGAAAAGAACAATTTGGAGGGCAAGATGTGCCCTCCATTTTGACAACAAAAAATGGAATTCTACTGTCTGCATCAGCAAGATCAAAGAAGAAACAAACCTTAAAATTCAAATGGATAATAAGCTTCTCAGCGAAAGAGACTTCCTACAGCTCTATCACGGGACAATCGGAGTCATCTGGAAGGAATATAACAAAAACTATATCTTTAACAATGAATGGACATAAAAATGTAAACTTTTGTTGTGTCAAACCTGTGGGAATTGCCTCCATGGCGCCCCCATGTTAGGTGTGCCATCTACACCACTGTGCTCATGTGTATGTCAACCCATTAATCATCGACTAGTCTTTTGACAAATTGTAACCGTGCGTTACTCGTACCATGTAAAACCTGTCTTATAACTACTGTCGCGCTCTGCTGATATATGAATGTATTTAAGCTTAAGATGTTCTCCTGTCATCCATAATACCCACCCATGTAATTATCTGTAAATATTTGTATTTAATTTCCTACGGGTACTATGGTCTCTCATTCCTGTTATATCATTTGTTGCTCAAACATCAGAATCCTGATGTTCTTGTAATGGTTATAGACTTTAATAAACATTTAATTAAAAGTAAAAGTATCTGTTTGCCATTTTGCTCCATCTGGTAAGTATTAGCTATAGTCTCTCACTTTCCTACCCTCTTATCTTTTCCGTCAGAAGATTGGCCTGAACGGTTGAGACACATCGTGTATTCGCTGATCTTACGGCAACACTTTTACCACTCTGAGGTGATTGACCAATAGGTTAACCACTACTCTCTTACTTTTTCTGGGAAGGAAGTTTTTACTTTCCGAACCAGACACTGTACCTCCCCCTTCTAGCCTTTCCTTGGGTATCTTACACCAAAAAGCTATTTCCTTTTCTTACCCTTCTTTCTGCTGCACATTGATCTTTGGCCATCCGTCCAGCTTACTCTTGTATTCAGTGCTTTTACCCAACCACAGTGCTTGTCCCTGCAACCCAGTGGTTTGTTGCTTTGCTCGTGAATTCAGTGCCTTTACGCTTATCTTTTGTGTGTGCTTTTGTGCCACTTGGATACCTTTTTGATACGCTTGGGATTACCTTCGTGGATACAGTGCCTTTACGCTTATCTTTTGTGTGTGCTTTTTGTGTTAATTTTATGTCACTTGGATACCTTTTGGATACCTCTTGGTTACGCTTGGGAGTACCTTCGTGGATACCCTTTTGGATTACAGCTTCCCCAGCATGGATAACGTCATGCCTTCCACCAGCTATGCCCAAGTTGCTAGTGCAGAGCTTAACTCGCAGGATCTGCCTGGTACTGTCCCCCCTGACGGTTGCTTCCATGACGAAGAAAACTTCTTGGACAACATGACTGCCGATCATCAGCAACCTGACAGTAATTAACCAACCTAAGGACAATGATGACCCTGAACTGTGCACGGAACTGCAGGAAAAACTGAAAAAATACACCACTGTACGCTCCATCAGATTCATCGCCAAGGAAAGACTACTAATCCCGGACATTATTTCAGCCTGTGAATCTATCACAGGCTCAGACGGGAACGTCGAACAGGTTTGCTTCAAACTGCAAAATGTTGTGGAGGTAGGATTTACTACGGTCAAAGCCAAGGAGAAAATAATAGGACACAGCATAAAGGTAGGCAATTTTACTTATAATTGCGAAAGTCTTGAAGAAGACTTGTTCACGGTTACCATTCGCTATGTACCAAATGAGGCCGATAAGGAAATAGTTAAGGGAGCTTTAGCTTCTTACGGAAAAATAATTAAGGTCTTAGTCCACACCAACTTACAATGAACAGAAATTCAAAACTGGGTCTTATCGTGTCATAATGAAAACCAGGAAACTTCTTCCTAACTTTATTGAAATACTGGGGAGCAAAGATGAACTCTTCTACAATGGCCGCAAGAAACAATGCTGGCGCTGTGGCAGTTTGCAGCATGAAATCAAAGATTGTAAAACTAAACTTTGCCACAGGTGCAAAAGCCCTGAACACTTAATCAGAGATTGCCCGGTTTGCTACAACTGCAATCAACTTCACAACATGCTCGAGAAATGCCCTGAACCCACTTTTCTGGAAATATGCAAAAGGGGGGGAAGAAATATCAATAAGGAAAAAAGTATAGAAAGGCAAAGGGTTACAGGGGCTGAACAGAAAAATGTTCCTGATGACCCTAACAACAATGATGAAACAGAACAATAACACAATATAGAAGAGAATGAAAGCAACCAATTAGAAACTATAGAAAAGGAAAATATAACAGAAATAGGGGAAGCCCAAAACACAAATGAACCCCAGGAAATAGATCAAACAATGCAAAAAGACTGCAAAGATAGTGTAGAGGAAAAGATAGAGGAAGAAGGTAATGCTGCTAACGTTAGAGAGAAAATACTATCGATAAGTTTAGATGCCAGTCTTTCCAGAAAGGAAATAATTGAAAAAGTAGAAAATGTTATAACAAAAGTTGAAAGAAAGAAACTAAGGAAAAGCAAAAGAACCATAGCCCAACCTAACTACATTTAAATTTGCTTCTACAACTATAGAAATTAAATCCATTAATATCACAGGTCTTAGGGATGAATCCAAACAAGTCTTTTTACTCAATCTGTTATTAACTAGCAACACTGACGTCCTCCTTATCCAGGACACAAACATGTACGACTTTGACGACCTCAGGAATCTTCGTAAGCTTTTCACTGGATACAACATTTATATCTCTTTTGCCCCCAGAAGAAGTTCTGATGTTATTTCCATGTTCAAAAAAAAGGCTAAAAGTCAACGATTTTAGGACAGATTCCAATGGAAGAGCTCTTGCAGTTGACATTCAACACAACAATAAACTGATCAGAATAATAAACATCTATGCACCGCCTTCACTCTCTGAGAGAAAAGAATTATTCAATAGCCTGCCCAATTACTTTAATTGGTGGTAGGGAAATAATCATTGCAGGAGACTTCAACTGCATTTTAGATCCCCTTGACAAAAACGGCCAGCTATTCCCCGATGGCTCACGCAAAATTTTAAAAAATATAGTAACAGACTATGAGCTTAGTGATGCATACCATACAACCTACCCCCAATTCCCTGGATTCACTTGGGAAGGTAGAAGTGTAAGCGAACGGTTAGATAGAATGTACCTCAGCAACAATTTAGGCAACATCAGTAAAGTATATGTCAACTATCTACTCAACAATGGCAATAGACTGTCCGACCACAAAATGCTTAACATTAAAATAAACATAAACAATAACATCAAAAGAAGAAACAAAATCAAAGTCACTAATTAGATTTTAACTGACAACACGTTTCAAAACGAAATCAGAAAAATACTAAATAGAAACAAAGATAACACTAACTGGGAAAAATGGCAGAAAGATAAAAAGAACTCTTCAAAAACACTTGGAAAACCATAAAACACAACAACTTCAATAGAATCAAACAGCTACAGAGAGAACTTAGTCAAAAAATTATTGAGAAGGATAGTGTAGCAGTAAACAAACTTGATGAAGAAATAAGCATAGAAATTGATAAAAGACAAAAACAACTACCTAAATTACAGAATGAGTAAGATAGGAATAAAAAAAAAGGCTTAAAATATTATCTTTAAAAAGAAAAATAAAGTCAAAACAACAATCAACTTCAACAGTATAACCATCAATAATAAAATTGTATCAGATGAAAATCTAATAATTAAAGCTTTCCATAATTACTACACCAGCCTTTACAAAAAAACCCAATACCAATTGGAAACTTTCGGAGGACATCCGCAATCTCATAATCCCCATCAAAGACAAGGATGATAACATTATCAACTCGGTAACATTATCAACTCCAAGGACAATATAAAAAAAGCAATTACAGATCTTCATATTAGGAAAGCCCCAGACATAGATGATCTCCCTGCCGAACTCTACCGTTACTTTAGGGACGATTTTGCCGACATCTTCCACATTCTTTTCAATGCTAACACTTTTAATGACAACTTAAATTGGGGCAGAATGATTCTCATCAACAAAAAAGATAATGAAGGTGGACAGGTCGAAGATTTTAGACCAATAACACTACTCAATATGGAATATAAAATATATAGTATAATCATCACCAAGAGAATTNTAATTAGATTTTAACTGACAACACCTTTCAAAACAAAATCAGAAAAATACTAAATAGAAACAAAGATAACACAAACTGGGATAAATGGCAGAAAGATAAAAAGGAGATAAAAAAAACTCATCAAAAACACTTGGAAAACCATAAAACACAACAACTTCAATAGAATCAAACAGCTACAAAGAGAACTTAGCCAAAAAATTATTGAGAAGGATAGTGTAGCAGTAAACAAACTTGAGGAAGAAATAAGCATAAAAATTGATAAAAAGACAAAAAACAACTACCTAAATTACAGAATGTGTAAGATAGGAATCAAAAGGGAGGCTGAAAATATCTTTAAAAAGAAAAATAAAGTCAAAACAACAATCAACTTCAACAGTCTAACCATCAATAATAATATTGTATCAGATGAAAATCTAATAATTAAAGCTTTCCATAATTACTACACCAGCCTTTACAAAAAACCCAATACCAATTGGAAACTTTGGGAGGACATCCGCAATCTCATAATCCCCATCAAAGACAATGATAACATTATCAACTCGGTAATATCCAAGGACGATATAAAAAAAGCAATTACAGATCTTCATATTAGGAAAGCCCCAGGCATAGATAATCTCCCTGCCGAACTCTACCGTTACTTTAGGGACAATTTTGCAGACATCTTCCACATTCTTTTCAATGCTAACACTTTTAATGACGACTTAAATTGGGGCAGAATGAATCTCATCAACAAAAAAGATAATGAAGGTGGACAGGTCGAAGATTTTAGACCAATAACACTACTCAATATGGAATATAAAATATATAGTATAATCATCGCCAAGAGAATTGAGAACATTTTCCACCCGCACATCAGCCCCACCCAAAGTGCAGGCATTAAAAGCAGGGCAATTCAGAACAACACGATGTTCCTGAACTTAATAAAAGACATATACATCAAGAGAAAAGCCCCCCTCTCCATCCTATCTGTTGACGTCAAAAAAGCCTTTGACAAGGTGAACAGAGAGGTACCGTGGAAACTCTCGAAGCCTATGGTCTAAACAATGATGAAATTGACAAAATCAAAATCCTTTACCATGCACCCAAGACCAAAATCAGTATTAACAACCGTTCCTCAGACTTCATCAACTGCGACGCTAGTGTAAGACAGGGATGGCCCTGTTCCATGATCCTCTTTACTATATATATCGAATCCCTCCTGAACATGATCAGCAAAGACAAACTTATCGCACCACTTTATATTCCTGGTCAAAATAGTAATACCAAATTTATCGCACACGCCGACGACATCAATTTTTTCATAACTGACAACATCACTCTCAAAAGAATTATTCAAAAGATAAATAATTTCAGCAACCTCACTGGCATGACTATCAATGAAAACAAAACTAAAATTCTTAGAATCAATGGAAACATTAAGCATGACATCCCTGGTTTCAACACTGTAGACAGCATTAAAATACTGGGGGTCTGGTATGGCAAAAATAGTAACCAGAAAAATCTCAACAACATGATCACCAACATTAAAGAAGCAACATCTGACTGGGAAACCATATGGCTGTACCTTCCAGAACATGTCACTGTGGCAAAGTCCTTATTGCCAGGATTATGTACACTCTTTACATAACTAATCTCAGCAAATACGAAATAAAAAAACTAGATAATATTCAAATTCATATGGCATAATGACTACGAGCCTCTTAATGAAAAACTGTATCCAGCAAGGAGGTTGGAGGGTGTGGGACCTCAAGAACCTTGAGTTCTCCCTTCAACTTTCCAATATGATCAACTCAACTCTCAACCGCAATCATCCTCTCTATGACGCCACATACTACCTCCTAGGCATGATCATAAAACGCATTGACAAGTCTACTGCTAACAAACCTTTCCTTCTTTTAAACTCCAGTAAGCTTAGCCACTGGAGAAAGGTCATTAGCATGCTCATCAACAACGATCTAATTGGTGACAAGATAAGACCCAGCACCATCTACAAAAAGATCCATACTCAATCTATCAACACCAATCTCAACAATCCATCTGTCAACTGGTCTAACACATGGTACAATATGGAAAGGATCCCCGCCGAATGGCAAGAAACTTCCTGGCGAATCATAAATAACATCGTTATGACCAAAGACTACCTCCACACCTACTGTCACATGCGCAGTGCCAAATGTCCTCGTTGTTTAAAAGACGAGACCATCTTCCATACGTTTTATGAATGCACCACAGCTAAACAGGTATGGAACTGGATTAATAAAATTTTCACTACAAATATTCCCTGGTCTTGTGTTAAATTCCACAACAATCTTCCAGTTAAGAACCAGAATAAATACTGCCTGAACTGGATGCTCGCCTTAACTAAAAGACTCTTATGGAAGGCAAGGTGCGCCCTCCTCTTTGATGATAAAAAATGGAACGCAACTCTGATAGTTAACAAAATCCGCGAAGACTCTAACCTCAAAATCACTAATGACAAGAATCTGGTAATGGATAAAGACTTTAACATTCACTATGTCGGTACCATTAATGTTATTTTCAAAGAAATCAATACTATGTATATGTTTAATAATCAATGGTAACAACACTACATCTCTTGTCGCTATTCTTCAATTGTATCTCTGTTTAACTTTGTTGATACTATGTCCTCACCATCATTATATTTGTATTCCTACAACTTGTATGTATGGGCTTGTCCCGATTTACTACATTGTTATTCTTGTTGCTTGCATGCACATGCACTCATAATACCTATTTGTATATATCTTGTACATATTTCGCTCCTGTAAATATCTCAAAGTATTATGAGCATATTGCCTATTGTAAAATCAAGTATGTTACAAGTTAACATGTTATTTCTCATAAAATGTACTAATTAAGCCATTCATGTACTCTTTTAATCAGCATGTTGCTGACATGTAATTACTAATGATTTCAATAAAGTTTAATTAAAAAGTATCTGTTCACCTTTCTTACTGATCTGGTAAGTATCTGGATTTTGGTTATTCCACTTTCCTTTAGCCTTCTCTTTTTGCTGAAAAGTTGGCCTGCACGTTTGCAACACAACGTGTATTCGCTGACTGGACAGCAACTCTTTTCCCCTTTTGTGGTGGGTTCGCCCCCACACTGTCCCCTGACCCTGGTGTGAATTCACACCAGGTTTTCCTCTTATCCTACCCCCTGTCTATGGGCCTATCGACTTCCCCTTCCTTTTTCCAGTGCTTCCTTTTGGTCTTAGCCGGTTGTGTTATGACCATTAGTGCATTTGGATTACCGTAAGTGTGCTATTTAAGTGCCAATTTGGATTTTCATTACAGTGTGCCGTTGGATTACAGTGGATCATAAAAATTCAATTGGATAAACATTTTATGTGTATGTGTGTGTGGAAAAAAGGAGTTTCCTATCTGTTCAATGGGGTAGTGCTTCTGTTTGTGCTCCGTCCTTAGATCATCAGAACTTAGGATATTTAGCTTCGACAGATGAAAATAATACATCGCTGGACAGCACTTATCGCAAGGATTCCGTGAGTGAAAAAATTTTTAATTTCCGACTTGTAGTTCGGGAGTTACGAGTGTTCGAACTTTTCGGTTTTGTTCGGGCCCCATCGGGCCCCACGTGCACCATCTGATATCTTTATCGACGGCCTTAGACAGCAAATTGTACCAACTACGTCGTATAAAAATTTCGCTCGGTTATATATTACGGTTCTCAAGATATAAACGGATAATAAATTCACCGTTAACAAAGGGCCATTCCGCCACGTGCGTGTTAGCTGACCGGAAAGATTTCAGCCGATCGGCGTCGGCCTAGCGTGGAGGCAAATTTTCATAACTGCGATCTCGTTTTTCGATGGAAGTACCATCTCAGCTCCCTTATCAGTTTTATAAGCGCGATCGGTTTTGATCGGCGGTTTAACGGACGGGTATCTAGCCGATCGGCATCGTTGTAGCCTTTCGGCGATCCGTTGTTTTCTCAGTTATAACCTCGAGCCACGACTTACGCTCAGTTTACTGTGCTTGTCGGATTGTTGGTTAAGGGATACTTACGTCCCGCGACTTAACTGTTTTAGTATCTAAATTATTATTAACAAGCCAATCGGCGAATTCAAGCTAAACGGCTCCAGAGGACAGAACACTGGTAAGAAACTTTTCTGGTAAGAACTCTGCTCATTGCAAAAAAATGGAGTCACCCGAACCAACTAAAAAATTAGATATGTCAACCATACTGGCAACACCAGCTGAACCAGCTACATCGAGTCCGCCGGAAAGTCTCAAAAACCTAGAAGACAAAATACTAAAGGAAGTAAGTCAACATCTGAAAAAAGTAATGGATCTTCTTCCCGCTAAAAACAAACCCTCACTAAACACCAAGGAACGAAAAGAAGTAAAGGACCAGGCGTTGCAACTGCACAGTTGCGTCTGCCAGATGTTCGGAATTCTGCACGAGATGAGGATCAAACTGGAGGCCGCTCCACCCAGATTCCAGTCCACGAACCGCAAACAACGACGAAAACATACGCACAGGTGGCCAGCGCCAACATCGACATCAGACCCAGCCGCACAACAAAAACTATATCGGATTCAATACACAGGAAAGTACAGGTGGAGGGCTCTGGAGGTACCCACGCGGTCCTCCTGTACCCACAAGCTAAGGAGGAAGGCCAAAAATAGATATGGATTAGGTTACATCAGAAATAATCAAAGAAATCAAACCTCACAAGCTTAAGATAACGGTAAAGGCCGTCCGTAGGGTCAAGGCAGACAGAGTGTGTGTTAGGGTTGGCAGCGAGAGAGATAGTAAAGTATTAAAAAAAGCCATAGAAGCAATACCGAACATACAATCAAAAATTAACTGTAAGATATCCGAGGGCAAAAAACCCAGGATAATACTACTAAACGTCCCCAATGCCATATCAGAAGAAGACATCATAGGAGTAATGGCAGAGCAAAATAATATATGGGGGAACAAGACGACGGACAAAATAATAACTGCGTGCAAAATAAGCACGATTTTAAAAAACGGCAAAGTCAAAGAGAACTGCCGAAACGTTGTTCTGTCAGTAACACCGGCCATCCGAAACATTCTCATACACCACAGACACACATCAATGTCGTGGTTTACAATCTACATCGATGACTTAATACCACTTATAAGGTGTTACCAGTGCTGTGGTTTTGACCATTATGCACAGGACCGTACAAACGTTAAAAAATGTAGCCACTGTACGAAAGAACATGGCTACAAAGACTGTACAAGACGGCAGAAAAACCCTGTATGTGTCAATTGCAAAAAAGCAAACGAAAGTCTCCCAGAGAACAAACAGAGACCAGTCAACCACAATGCATTCAGCAACAGCTGCCCGCTCCTCCAACGACTGAAACAGCAACACACAAACAGAACGGATTATGGCCAATAGCCACACGAGCAATCCAACACAGACCCACACAAACAACGACCAGTCAACAGAGGAAATGATAACAAATAGTCACCACCGGATAACCAACACGATAAGAATTCTGCAAATAAACGCCCAAAAGAGTAAGGCAGCCAGCTCGTTGCTTATAAAGACTGCAAACGATACAAACAGCGATATAATAATGATCCAGGAACCCTACACTATAGACAACACCATCGTCAGGTTTGGGAACTGGAAGGTCCTCGCAGGCCACTACAACACACGGCCGAAGTGCGGGATCCTCGTCTGCAACGACAAACTAAACATTGCTCTCATCCCGTGGCTTTGCTCACCCAACATCTGCACGGCGATGATACACCAAGAGAACCCAATATACCTATTAAGTGTGTACTTTTCACCCGAAGAAAATGATAAGAGCTGCATCAACGAGCTGGTAAGTGTCACGAGCAGAATTGACATTAAAAACGTCATTATTGCTGGGGACCTGAACGCTAAATCAGCGATCTGGTTCCACAATAAGGAAGATAAAATGGGAAGGTTGGTGGCAGATTTTATGGACTCAAACAATCTTATATCGGTCAATATGACGACACACCCGACTTTTCACACTCCCCATGCAGAGGGCTGGACGGATGTCTGTCTGGTTTCTGCGGACCTGGGCTATCGAATCTCTGAATGCGAGACGATGCTCATTCCGTCCGCTAGCGACCACAGATACCTTTTGACCCAGGTGTCCGATGTCATAATCGAAGAACAACAAACCAATCACCACAAAATGCATACTAATTGGGAGACGTTCCAGGAATGTTTTAGCCAACAATGAATAAACTACAGCTTCCCCGATATAAAGACCCGGGAAGTCATAGATATTCAATAATTATGCAAATTTCATAGTACAATTTGCACTTGATCACTTGAACAATCTCTGCAGATTTCCAACCTCCTGAACTCCATCCTTTCTCATCAGCACCCCCTTCGGGATGTGGCCATTTATATCCTTGGCCCTACCGTCAGGCACATTCTGCCCGGCCAGCCCAACAGACCCTTCCTTCTAGACAATGATAAACGGCCTTACCTTGTGGAGAACCACGCTCAACACACTAATGAGCAATGACCAAGTTAATGCAAACATCAAGCCAAGCATTGTTTATCGTAACATCTTCACCCAATATTCGAACAGTAACATTAATGACAATGCCATCATCTGGAGTGAAACTTGGTTAAATCTCGGCAGACTCCCTGCGGAATGGAGAGAGACAGCATGGAGAGATATCAACAATGTGACAATGACCAAGATGTACCTCCATACATACCATCGTATATCCAATGCTAGATGTCCAAGATGCACTAGAGATAAAAACTGCTTTCATCTCTACTATGAATGCTCACTTCCAAATAAAATCTGGAAATGGTTTTATAAAATCTTCAAAGTCAACCTCTCTTGGAATACAATCAAATACCACATGAACTATCCGGTAAAGAATCAGAACACCTATTGTATTAATTGGTTGATTGCTCTGTCAAAAAAAATCATATGGAAAGCGAGATGCGCACTTCACTATGACAAGAAAAGGTGGAATGCAACTCTTACAATCAACAAAATAAAGGAAGAAGCCAATATCAAAATAGAATCGGATCAAGACCTCTTTACAGAGAAAAAATTTATGACCCTATATCGAGGCACCATAGACACTATATGGAAAAAAGAAAACAATAACTACACCATCATTGACAGCTAGCCCTTATCGGCTTCCTCTCTGCTTCCCACGCAGCCATTACGTTAGGCTGTTTGCTACTCTTCACATCCTGTTCACCAGTCACTATTGTGTTAACATGACTCTCGTTCTACTTCGTTCTGTAAACTATTGCCTATAATGTACTCGGGTTTAAACCAAACACTGTTGTTATTCGAATGTTTCTTGTATCATCAATCAATGTGCCTTAATATTTGTGCATATGTTAAACACTTCATCCCAGCCATTTTCACCCACCTTTGTACATATTTGTATATTTCTTCACTTTCTTATTTGGGGGTCTATAGCCAGAAATTGTCGAGATCTAAAGCATGTATCTGATATTTCTATTATGTTATCTCATAGCCTGCGTGCTGCAATGTAAAGCATTTTGTGTTTTAAATAAACTTTAATTAAAAGTAAAAGTATCTGTTCTTATCAGCTTGATATCTGATACGGTTTCCATCGGAGACCTTCGATATTAAACTGATTTTTGAAACTGGGCAAGACAGGGGGCTTGCTCCCTCCCCGCCGCGGGTTGCTCTGGCCTGGCACTTATAGCCAGAGATAGCCCACCCCCCTTTGGGAAGGGGGGAAATAAATAATAAAAGATAAATTAACGAAATGAATTTTTTTTCTTTTTCCAGTCGGATTTCCTTCACGGAAGATGCCAGAGGAGCGATTACAGCTATAGCAAGACAATCAATCAATTTTATTAATATGTAATAACACATATCCTGGCCCCGCAGTAGCATTGCCAGGAGAAAAAAAAATTGCTACAATACATATATCGTTAATATCATTGAGTACAATTTTCGTGAATACAGAATAAATAATTCATATGATTTACCGTTAATTAATAATATGTTACAATTAATTATTATTGTTGAGGTTCCAGAATATGTTATACAATNAGATAGTCAAAAACAGGTAGAAAGTGAAGTGCAGGAAAAGTGTTTGATACCGGAAGTGTTAGTTATAGCGGAAAAAATAGAGAAAGATGGAAAAAAAGGTAATGGTAAAGTAAAAGAATTAATAAATGAGATAGAAAGAACACCGGAAGTAATACCGGAAATGAAAACGAAAAGAAAGAGAAATAAAAGTTTAGAAAAGGAAAATAGTAAAAGGGCACTTAGAAGTTTAGCATTAGATACTAGTTTAACCTATGAGGAAAAGTTGTCAATATTGAAACAACAAGGAGCAGATGTTAGACAACCATCAATGTATATAGATTCAAATGAGAAAAAGAAGGAATCACAAAATAGAACCGATAATGGCTGATCACCCAATTTTAAATATTCGATTTATTAATATAACTGGGATGAGAGATATAAGCAAACAAGTGTATATTGTGAATATGGTTCTTACAAATAATATTCATATATTAGGGATACAGGACACAAATATTAGAGATATATCTGACATTAGGCAATTGAGGAAAATGTTTACGTTCTATAATATTTATGCGTCTTTCGCGACAAGGCGAAGTACTGGGGGTCAGGCAACACCCATGCAATACCTGACATTTCCTGTAGCCTTTTGCATCGTCACCTACCGTTTCCTGACGTTCTTTCATGTGTTTTAACGAATATTTGCCGATCGACGTAACCTGGACACACCGCAGGTGTTTTGTATGTCTCCACACTTGGCCTGTCGGCACCTTTGATGTGTTTTTTATCGCTTCTCGGCCTTATTGGCTAAGATCGAATAGTAGTTCCTGTTAAGAAAAAATTCGATATTTATAGTGAATTATCGAATTTTCTACAACTTTGCCGTTTTTCTTCGAGTTTGGATTTTTTGGAAGTTTGGACGTTTATTTTTTACCTGCTTTTTACTAGTTTTATCACCTCTTTTGGACGTTTTACGTATTTACAGCCTTTATTTGGTGAGTGTTTTGGATTTTACTGACTTTTGATTTTTTAACGCCTCGGCTGAGAGCCGAAGTCGTTGGATGGGGGAGACTNCTACATTTTTGCCGACTTTTTCGACTTTGGATTTTTTTTGAAAGTTTGGACGTTTTTTACCCGCTTTTACCAGTTTTATCACCTCTATTGGATGTTTTACGTATTTACAGCCTTTATTTGGTGAGTGTTTTGGATTTTACTGACTTTTGACTTTTTAAACATCTCGGCTGAGAGCCGAAGCCGCTGGATGGGAGAGACTTCCCCATCGGCGAGCTGAACGACAACGTTGATGGAGGCCCTAGGTGGTGAGGGTGAGTCCCTCTCCATCCACAATGGGTCAGCTGCTTCTAGTTCCCGTCGACATCCCGATGCGGCAGCTACCGGTCTGGATGAGTCCATGGACTTTACTCAAGGAGTTTCGGCGGAAGACGAAGCTGTAGAAGAAACGACAAAAATTAGAAAGTATTCAGCGGTAAAATCAGTAAGAATCATCAGTCAGGAGAAGATTGATACAACAGAATTGATAAAGGCTTGTGAAGACAAGATAAAGAAAGAAGGAAGCGTAAAGCAAGTCTGCTACAGACCAAGAGGTGTTGTTGAAGTGGGTGTGTCAACAGTGGAGGAGAAAGAAAGACTAGTAGGTCAAGAAATACAATTAGGAGGTAAACTTTGTGTAATTGAAAGCCTTGAGGCTGATTTAATAGTTGTAACGGTTAGNTTGGACGTTTATTTTTTACCTGCTTTTTACTAGTTTTATCACCTCTTTTGGACGTTTTACGTATTTACAGCCTTTATTTGGTGAGTGTTTTGGATTTTACTGACTTTTGATTTTTTAACGCCTCGGCTGAGAGCCGAAGTCGTTGGATGGGGGAGACTTCCCCATCGGCGAGTTGGACGACAACGTTGATGGAGGCCCTAGGTGGTGAGGGTGAGTCCCTCTCCATCCACGATGGGTCAGTTGCTTCAAGTTCCCGTCGACATCCCGATGCGGCTGCCACCGGTCTGGATGAGTCCATGGACTTTACTCAAGGCGTTTCGGCGGAAGAAGAAGCTGTAGAAGAAATAACGAAAATTGAAAAGTATTCAGCGGTAAAATCAGTAAGAATTATTAGTCAAGAGAAGATTGATACAACAGAACTGATAAAGGCTTGTGAAGATAAGATAAAGAAGGAAGGAAGCGTAAAGCAAGTCTGTTACAGACCAAGAGGTGTTGTTGAAGTGGGTGTCTCAACAGTGGAGGAGAAAGAAAGACTAGTAGGTCAAGAAATACAATTAGGAGGTAAACTTTGTGTAATTGAAAGCCTTGAGGCTGATTTAATAGTTGTAACGGTTAGATTTATGCCCTTTGAGGCAGATGAAGATTTGATTAAGGAAATTTTTTCTAAATATGGTTTAGTAGTTAACGTTCATATAATTCTTTATCCTAATATGCAAGTAAGAACGGGTGTTGTTCGGGTGGTTATTGTAACGAGGAAAAGAATTCCAACCACTATGGAGATATTGGGGAGAAGGGTGATTCTGTATTATGTTGGTTGTAAAAAAGAATGCTTTAGATGCGGAGATTTTGATCATGAGGCAAGAATGTGTCCTGTTAAATCGTGTTATAGGTGTGGGAGTAAATTTCATTTGGTAAAAGATTGTGAGAATTGTTATAATTGTAGGAGAAAGCATAGTAAAGGAGAACTTTGTCCTGTACAAACTTTTGCTGATATTTGTCGAATAGGACCGAGAAAAGTAAGTTTGGAGCGTAAGAGGGAAAGGAGTTTAGAGAGATGGCAGAGAGAAAAGCAAAAAGTTAATGAAAAAGAGAAAGAAATAGATAGTCAAAAACAGTTAGAAAGTGAAGTGCAGGAAAAGTGTTTGATACCGGAAGTGTTAGTTATAGCGGAAAAAATAGAGAAAGATGGAAAAAAAGGTAATGGTAAAGTAAAAGAATTAATAAATGAGATAGAAAGAACACCGGAAGTAATACCGGAAATGAAAACGAAAAGAAAGAGAAATAAAAGTTTAGAAAAGGAAAATAGTAAAAGGGCACTTAGAAGTTTAGCATTAGATACTAGTTTAACCTATGAGGAAAAGTTGTCAATATTGAAACAACAAGGAGCAGATGTTAGACAACCATCAATGTATATAGATTCAAATGAGAAAAAGAAGGAATCACAAAATAGAACCGATAATGGCTGATCACCCAATTTTAAATATTCGATTTATTAATATAACTGGGATGAGAGATATAAGCAAACAAGTGTATATTGTGAATATGGTTCTTACAAATAATATTCATATATTAGGGATACAGGACACAAATATTAGAGATATATCTGACATTAGGCAATTGAGGAAAATGTTTACGTTCTATAATATTTATGCGTCTTTCGCGACAAGGCGAAGTACTGGGGTATTGCTGTTAATTAAGAAATCAATATGTGTACAGGATTTTAGAACTGATAAAAATGGTAGATTAATATCCGTAGATATTAATGTTGGGGATCGGTATATACGTGTTATTAATATATATGCACCAACTCAAATCTATGAGAGAAAAGATTTTTTTAGAAATTTAATTGATTTTTTAAGAGTGGGAAGAGAAATAATACTCATGGGAGACTTTAATTGTGTACTGGATAGTATTGATAAGAATGGGCCAATTTTATACGATGGTTCAAGAAATATTTTAAGAGGAATTATTTCTGATTTTAATTTATATGACGTTTTTAGGGTTTGTTATCCGTGTCATCCGGGTTTTACTTGGGAGGGTCGCGGTATCATGGAGAGGTTGGATAGGATTTATGTATCAAAGAGTTTAGATCAAGTAGAAGGAATAATATGTTATCCATTACAGACCGAGAGACGGAAATTAACAGATCATAAAATGGTAGATGTGAATATTAGAATAGGAAAGAAAATTAGAAGAGAGAAACGGATAAAAATAACAAAAGAAATATTAGAAAATGAACTCTTTAAAAATAGAATAATAGAACTCTTGGAAAATAATAGAGATATATCTGATTGGGATAAATGGGATTGGTTAAAGCAGCAGATTTATTTAGAGGTAGAAAAAATATGGTATAAAAATAAGAAAGATAATTTTTCCAAGGTAAAGAGATTACAGAGAGAGCTGACAGAAATGATTATTAAAAATAATGTAATGGAAATAGAAAGAATAGAGAGAGAAATTATAAGAGAGTTAGATATGAAAAATAAGGAGAATTATATACGTTATAAACTGGATAAATATAGAATAAAAAGAGAAGCGGAAAGAGCAGTATTCGAAAAGAAAGGGAAAATGAGGGAAAGTATAGAAATAGAGAAAATAAAAGATGAGTTCGGAAACGAAATAAAGGATACTGGAGAGATAATGGAGAAGTTTTATAATTATTATACATATTTATTTGAGATCCCACAGTTTGATGAGTCTTTAGAGAATGAAATACTTAGTAAAATAGTTCCTATAAAAGATAAAAATAATGATATAATAAGTAAAGAGATTTCAAAAAGCGAGATTTTGGAAGCTATCCAATCTCTCCATGTGAATAAAGCTCCGGGAAGGGATAATTTAAACGCGGAATTATATAAGTTTTTTAACGATAGTTTTATTGATATATTATACAATTTATACAATTTTATTAGTTTTAGTGACACTTTTTGTCTGGGAAAAATGATTTTAATTAAGAAAAATGATGACACGGATAAGGGAATTAAAGATTTTAGACCGATAACATTATTAAATTTAGACTATAAGATTTACAGTATAATTATCGCTAATAGAGTTGAGTTGGTTTTTAAGAATTGTATCGGTAAAACTCAGAGTGCGGGTGTTAAGGCAAGAGCTATACAGAATAATATTTTCTTTCTAAAATTAATCCAAGAGTACTGTATAGAAAGAGACACTACTTTTTCCCTCCTCTCCATTGATGTTAGGAGGGCATTTGATACAGTAAATCGTCAGGTATTCTGGAAGATATTAGATTATTATGGCTTAAATGAGAATGAAATAAATGCTATTAAAAGATTATACCATCTCCCGAGTACTTGTATTAAAATTAATAATAAAATATCAGAGGATATAGAGTGTAAAATAGGGGTCCGGCAGGGCTGCCCTAGTTCGATGATTTTATTTACGATATATATAGAAACATTACTTAAGACTATAGATAGTGATAATACAATAGAACCGATTTATATTCCGGGAATGCAAGATAGTATTAAATATATAACGCACGCAGATGATATTACATTCTTGATAGTAAATAAACCTAGCTTTAATAGTATATTATATAGATTACAGCAATTTTGTGAATATACCGGAATGAAAATTAATAAAAATAAGTGTAAGATTATTGATATTGTCGGGAATATAGGGAAAAGTCAAAATGATATAGAATATTGTGATAACATGAAAGTACTTGGGATATGGTACGGTAATAATGCAGGACATAAGAATCTGGATGAAATGCAGACTAAAATTAAAAGTGAGATTAGGCAATGGTCTGATAATTGGTTGTACATGCCAGAAAGGGTACAAATAGTTAACAGAGTAATAATTCCAAAGATCATTTATAAGTTATATATTACTAATCTAGACAAAAATGATATAAAAATATTAGAAAGAGATATATATACTTACTTGTGGAATGGCACATTTGAACCCATGAGTAGAAAGATCATGCGTAACAACATCAATGAGGGAGGATGGGGTATTATTGATCTGAAAGATTTTGAGAGATCATTACAAATGAGTGTTATTATAAATAGTCTTAGAGATAATAATCATCCGCTTTTTTACTTAATAAGATATATTATTGGACCGATCTCCAATCATATAACTCGGCAGGCAACAAGTTATCCCTTTATGTTAAGTAATAAAAGAAAATACAAGAAATGGAGAGAAATATTGAGAAGTTTAATTGATAACTATAGTGATGTATTGGATTTCGGAAGAAAAATTAGACCGAAATATATTTATAATTTTATCCATAAACAGCATATGAATAATAGTATGATAAATGATACTAGGGATTGGCCCAGAATTTGGAAAAATATATTTAGTATGCCTGCCGAGTGGATAGAGATTTCATGGCGAATTTTGTCAAATATAGTGATGTGTAAAGAATATCTACGGATCTATAATAGAGTGAGAGATGAGAGATGTACGAGATGTCGATCTGTGGAATCTATAGTGCATATATTTTATGATTGTAATATCGCAGTATCTGCCTGGTCATGGGTAGCATTAGTTTGGAAGACGAGAATTAGTTGGGAGAATGTCAGATATCAGAATAACTTAATTGTTCGAAATCAAAATATATATCTGTTAAACTGTTGTATTGGACTGACAAAAAGAATGTTGTGGAAGTGTAGGTGCCTACTTACATTTGAGAGACGACGATGGAATGCGTCTTTATTAATAACGAAAATAAAACAAGAACTTAAATATAAAATCCGAAGTGATTTGGATAATATGTCTAAACAAGAATTTGATAAAAATTATAGAGGAACGGAAGTTATTTGGAAAATACAAAATGATGAAATTCGATTTAATGATGAGTGGCGATGATTTTAAAATTTATTTTTGTGTTGAGTTAAATTGTAAAAGTGTTTATAATACTTAATTGATGTTTTATATTTTTAAAATGTACTTACTTTTCTTTACTTTTTGTATTTACTGTTGTTGTTTCTTTTTCAATGTTACTACCTGAAAGAAAAGATTTATATTATAAATTTTTGTAATTTTGGGATTTATGTAAATTCAAATTTTGTTATTTTGTAAATTTTGTCGGTTTTACCTGTGTTTTTAATAGGAAGCATGTATTTTTTCCCCTGTTTTAAAGGGGGTTTTAGTTTTTATGTTGTATATTTACTTTGATGTAAGTTCTGATTATTGTCGGGTTTTGTTTATTTGTATATTTTATTAACCTGTTTTTGATTGTCGGGTATTTGTAACAATGTAACTAACCTTCCCTGTGTGGTGTATTTATTGGGAGGGCTATGCATGTTGTCCACAAGTTGAGCGTGTGTTAAAGTTTTTCTTATTACCTTTTCTTCAGCATGCGCGTTTATTATAACATGCTGAATCGTCAATGGCATCTTCTGTGAAGGATAATAGTTTACTTTTGGCCTAGTTGTCCCCCAAACTTTAATACCACAGTATCTGTTCTTATCAGCTTGATATCTGATACGGTCTCCATCGGAGACCTTCGATATTAACCTGATTTTTGGAACGGGGCGGGAAAGGGGGCTTGCTCCCTCCCCGCCGCGGGTTGCTCTGGCCTGGCACTTNCACTTTCCCTCCTCTCTATTGATGTTCAGAGGGCATTCGATACTGTAAACCGTCAGGTTCTTTGGAAGATATTAGATTACTATGGTTTAAATGATAAAGAAATAAATGTTATTAAGAGATTATACCATCTCCCGAGTACTTGTATTAAGATTAATAGTAAAACTTCAGAGGATATAGACTGTAAGATAGGTGTCCGGCATGGTTGCCCTAGTTCGATGATTCTATTTACGATATATATTGAAACATTATTGAAAACTATAGATAGTGATAAAATAATAGAACCGATCTATATCCCAGGAATGCAAGACAATATAAAATACATAACGCATGCAGATGATATCACGTTTCTAGTCGTAAATAAACCTAGTTTTAATAGTATATTATATAAATTACAGCAATTTTGTGAATACACTGGAATGAAAATTAATAAAAATAAGTGTAAAATTATTGATATTGTAGGAAACATAGGAAAAAATCAAAATGATATCGAATATTGTGAAAACATGAAAGTACTTGGGATATGGTATGGTAATAATGCGGAACAAAAGAACTTGGAAGAGATGCAGACAAAAATTAAAAGTGAGATTACGCATTGGGCTGAGAACTGGCTGTATATGCCAGAACGCGTACAAGTAATTAATAGAGTAATAATTCCAAAGATTATCTATAAGTTATATATTACAAATTTAGATAAAAATGATATAAAAAATTTAGAAAGAGATATTTATACTTATTTGTGGAACGAAACATTTGAACCAATGAGTAGAAAGATCATGCGAAATGACATCAATGAGGGAGGATGGGGTATAATTGACCTGAAAGATTTTGAGAGATCATTACAAATGAGTATTGTTATAAATAGTCTTAGAGAAAATAACCATCCACTTTTTTATTTAATTAGATATATAATAGGACCGATCTCCAATCATATAACCCGGCAGGCAACAAGTTATCCCTTTATGATGAGTAATAAAAGAAAATATAAAAAATGGAGGGAAATATTAAGAGGTCTAATAGATAATTATAGTAACGTGTTGGATTTTGGAAGAAAAATTAGACCGAAATATATTTATAATCTTATTCATAGACAGCATATGAGTAATAATATGATAAATAGTACTATGGATTGGCCCAAAATTTGGAAAAATATATTTAGTATTATGCCTGCCGAGTGGATAGAGATTTCATGGCGAATCTTGTCAAATATTGTAATGTGTAAAGAATATTTACGGATATATAATAGAGTAAGAGATGAGAGATGTACAAGATGTAGATCTGTAGAATCTATAGTACATATACAGTAGATCCCCCTATAAGACGGTAGATACGTTCCGTTCTTTATGAATCAATTTTGTAGGAATCATAGTTTACGGACTACGGCTGTTTGAAAGGTTTTCTTTCATAAAATTAATCGATTCTAGACTAATTCGACTCAACATTTCCAAAATACGTATATTTTTTTGAAAATAATCCGTATAAACTACGTTATAAACAAAAAATTGTAGGATTGCTTACCGAGTGTGTACCGTTCGACTACGCCCGTTGCTAAAGCTTGGTTTCGTCGCGGAACAGCGCATCAAACCGCGGCCGCGATTTCTGATATTATTTTTCTGCGAAAACTTCGTTGACCTTTGGAGACATCCTTAATATAAATAATTTTTATGGCCGTTAAATAAGAAATGTTTCTTTCACAAGAAATGTATAAAATTACAGTACTGGACAGACGATAGGTCGCCTAACTCGCCGTAGCGTGACGCTAGACGGCGAAAAATATATATTTAATTATAATAAAGTTACAATAAATTAAGTTAATATATAATTATATATACAGTACCTAATTTATATATAATTAATATATAATTATATGTACAGTACCTAATTTATATATAATTATATGAACAGACGATACTAAACTCAATTTATCCGCCTAAACGTCCGTAGCGTGGCGCTACGGACGGCGGGAAAGTAGTTCGGCTGCCCGATGACGTTTTACGTATTATAGGAGTTATTTTTACCGTTGTTTACGGATAATGCCACAATTTTTATAGGAATCATAACTATAGGAAACGATTTTATAGGGGGATCTACTGTATTTTACGAATGTAATATTGCGGTATCGGTCTGGTAATGGGTATCAAAAGTATGGAAGACGAGAATAAGCTGGGAGAATGTTAAATATCAAAACAACTTGATTGCTAGAAATCAAAATATATATCTGCTAAACTGTTGTATTAGATTGACAAAAAGAATGTTGTGGAAATGTAGATGTTTACTTACATTTGAGAGAAGACAATGGAATGCGTCCTTATTAATAACTGAAATAAAACAAGAACTAAAATATAAAATCCGAAGTGATTATGATAATATGGCTAAACAAGAATTTGATAAGTTTTATAGAGGTACAGATGTAATTTGGAAAGTTCAAAATGATGAAATTCGATTTAATGATGAGTGGCGATGATTTTATTTTTAAATTCTGTGTTAAGTAACGAGTGAAGTGTTTATACTAAATATTTGATGTTCTATTTTTAAAATGTAATTTATTGTTTATTAGTTCTTGGGTTTTACTGTTGTAATTTTTCTTATTGTTTTACCTGAAAGAAAAGATTTATACTATAAATTTTTGTACTTTTGGGTTTTATGTAAATTTATATATTTTCACATTTTGTATTTATACTTTTTTGTCGGATTTACCTGTGTTTTTAACAGGATGTTTGTATTTTTCCCCTCATTCAAAAGGGGTTTTAGTTATTTATGTTATATATTTACCTTGATGTATTTTACTTTATTATTGTCGGGTTTTTGATTTATATGTATCTATTAACTAGTTCATGATTGTCGGGTACTTGTTTTTGTAACTAACCTTTCTTGTGTGGTGTGTGTTTTCTGGGGAGGGTCAAGCATGTTGTCCATGAGTTGAACGTGTGTTTAAGTTTTTTATTACCTTTTCTTCAGCATGCGCGTTTGTTATAACATGCTGATCGTCAATGGCATCTTTCGTGAAGGACATTATTTATCTTTTCGGCCTAGTGGTCCCCCAAACTTTGAAAACACAGTATCTGTTCTTATCAGCTTGATATCTTATACGGTTTCCATCGGAGACCTTCGATATTAAACTGATTTTTGGAACTGGGCGAAATAGGGGGCTTGCTCCTTCCCTGCCACGGGTTGCTCTGGCCTGGCACTTATTGCCAGAGATAGCCCACCCCCCTTTGGGGGGAAATAAATAATAAAAGATAGAGAAATTAATTAATGAGGAAAAAATTTTTTTTCTTTTTCCAGTCGGATGTCCTTCACGGAAGATGACAGAGGATCGATTACAGCTATAGGAAGACAATCTACAAGCATGGATTTGCAGGAAAAAGAAATCTGGCGAATTGCAGAAGAAAAGTTAAGAGAAACTGTGGAAAGCGATAAACCGCCATCGCCGCATACTTCCGGTACGCTACGATGAATAGGAGCGATGCAAGAAACACCTTCCCGTTCTTTCGGTCGAAATCGCTAATCGGCGATTCGAAGTTATTGAAGAAAAATGAAATGTGCAATTTTTTCACAGTGTCACTACTGTGGACAATATGCATGGCCTGCACATAGAAGGCCCAGGCACCCCTGGAAAGGTAAGCCTCACTCTTTACATTTCTGTATGGAACAAGCGCGACATTTTTCTAAAATAACGGATAAAACCGATTTGTTTCAAACGTATTGCATGAAATATATTGTAATATCGAATCGGCAAATATTCTACGTTAAATACTGAAATCGGTAATGTATTTTGCTAGCGAAAAAAATTTAGCATCGAAATGCTATCAGTATCAGACCGACGCAACGCAGGTATGGACTGCGGCATAATTTCCTCCTGTGATGATTGGTGACCAACAGGAGTTTTATGCCGTTGTCAGGCCTCACCCATGCAATACCTGACATTTCCTGTAGCCTTTTGCATCGTCACCTATCGTTTCCTGACGTTCTTTCGTGTGTTTTAACGGATATTTGCCGATCAACGTAACTGGACACACCGCAGGTGTTTTGTATGTCTCCACACTTGGCCTGTCGGCACCTTTGATGTGTTTTTTATCGCTTCTCGGCCTTCTTTGGCTAAGATCGAATAGTTGGTTCTTAAGCCTACTAAGTCAGTTTTAGGGTGTTTAAGGGCACCCAGGTCGACGTTTCTGCTATTAGCCTTTTTGGTTTTGTATAACCAAAGAGGCGCCCTTTGGTAAGGTTTCCTTACTAAAAGAGGAAGTCCAGGTCCCTTTAGCAACTGGGCTTTAACCAAAAAGAGAACAGTTCTCCTTTTATTGCTCTGGAGGAACCTGCCTGCGCATTCTAGCGTATTCGCGGGGAAATCCAAGCCAATATCCCCACGGTTGGCCCCATCTTTACAGTAGGGCTTCTTCCTTACTTTTCCTACTTCTATACCCATGGAGGGTATTTCTTCAGCCGCTTGGGCGTATAGTGTCCCAATGGAGGACACTACTCCAACCAAGGGTCCAAGTTCTAATATGGTAGTTGAGGCTAGTTTAGCTTCCTCCTCTGTTAGTAAGCCTATGATAGTTAGTGTAGGTAAGACTAATACTAAGTCTAGCCAACCTGCCCCTAGGCCTGTCTCCGGTCACGTTCGTGCCGTTGAGCAGCCCACTTTCAAGGGGGTCAGGCTGGTCGGAATGAAGTCTTCTAAGGCTTCTGCTGCTCAGTCTGGTCTGGTGAGTCAGGTGGCTGCTGCCGATAAGACAGCAAATCTGGCCCCTAAGGCCAGTTTTAGTAAAGTAGTTAGTGGGACCGCTCCCGCTAAGCCTGTATCTTCGTCCGCTTCTGGGCCCTCAGTGCCCCAGAAGACCAGCTTTGCTAAAGTAGCAGCACGTTGGGCTCCAGCAGCCACTGTGTCTGCTCACACAAACAAGTTTTTCAACACCGAGCAGTTAAATGCAGGTGTTTTAGCACAGCATAAATGTGCCAAACCTGCCGTCCTTAACGGCAGGATGCGAAGGGTGCTCAGTGCCCATGTTTCTGTTCCGGAAGGCTCGACCGTTGACGAGATACTGGACGGCATAGAGCGCACCCTTGCGCCTGGGGAGGTTTCCCGGTTTGCGCCCATGGGCAAAGAACGGTATTTTATAGGCTTTCGGTCGACAGAGAGTCGCCGCCTATTAGTTTCCACTGGTTTTGTGGTCAAGGACGTTAGGGTTTTCCCCGTCCCGCTTGATGAAGACATCACTACTGTCTTCATTAGGTTCCTTCCTCCCGAAATGGACCTAAAGGCTGTTCGCCTGTTGATGGGCCAATTCGGAGCCGTAAAGACTGTGTCTATGCAAAAGGTCCCGGGCCGCCCGCATATAGACACAGGAACGGTCAAGATTTGTATCGAGGTTAAGAAACTGATCCCCAACATCGTATACTACGAGGGTGTGCCCCTGACCCTTGGGTACCGAGGTGTAGAGCAAATCTGTCGACACTGCCTCGAGCCGGGTCACGAGCAGAGGGACTGTAAGGCTAGCCTCTGCGAAAACTGCCATAGCAGGTTTCATGCTGCGAGGAATTGTCCAAATCCGTGCCGAGTCTGCACGGGGGACCATAGCATTCTGTCTTGTAGTGCAAAGGGCTCTGTTGAGGAAGCAGCTGCTTCCGACAACATCGAGATGGAGGTGTCCATGGATGCCTCTGTCCCCGTCTCTTCTCCCGTCAACCTGCCGGAGGCCCAAGCTGCTCCAATGGTTGTCGAAGATACTGCCCCAGTCCCAGCTCCGCCTGTGGAAACTGGCAATAGTAATAAGGTAGATGATAAGATAGAGGAAGACTGCTCTAAGCTAGATAATAGGGAGCGGTCAATAAGTAGTGTTAGGACTAGAAGTAAGACTAGTCGTAATCCCAAGGGGAGTAAAGGTGAAAGTAGTAGCGATATGTCCGCTGCTGCGGGATCCGGATCTGGGAGGGAAGGTAGGCCTAGTAAACGGGCCTGCCGCCGTAGACGTAAGAATAGGAAGGCCAGGGATGGCAAGTCCTCCGACCCAAGTACGGAGGAATACTAACCCCCTAATCCAAACATGTCTTTCAAAATACGTTTAGCATCCCTTAATTGTAATGGACTTCGGTCCATCCCCCGCCAGCTTTTTGTTGCTTCCCTATTGACCTCCCTTCAGCTAGATATTCTGGCTTTGCAGGAAACATATTTTGAGAACATGCGAAGAGTTAGGAATTTTAGGCCTAAAATTAGGGGCTATAATAGTTATTATAGCTTCTCCAGGGGTAGGAGCGGAGGAGTTGCACTCCTCGTCTCCTCCAGTATTACGATCCAACAGTTCCTCACTGATAGTGACGGAAGGATAGTTTGTTTAGACATTGTTAAAAATAAAAAAACTGCTAGGGTTGTTTGTATTTATGGCCCTACGAGGCCTAGATTACGTTCGGACTTTTTCCAAATTCCTGGTAGCTATCTTGCTACCAATAGAGACATATTTGTCATTGGTGATTGGAACGTGATCCTCCGTCCCGAAGACAAGGAAGGAGGTAGCTGGTCCCCTGATAGTACTAGAAATAAGCTTGAAGACCTCTTGAGTAACTTTTCCCTTAAAGATGTGCAGCTTGCTATTTTGTCCGGCAACACTATCTTTACGTGGTCCAATGCCAACGGCTCTATAAAATCGAGGTTGGATAGGATGTACTCTAACATCCCATCTTCTGCTTCCGACTTTTCTGTCATACCTCTCCATTTCCAGGGCAATCGGTTCTCGGACCATTCGCTGGTAATGGCTACACTCAATCTATCCTGTTCTTCAAAACGTAACCGTTTTCTCCTCACCCCTGAAATCCTTAGGGACGAGGAATTTCTGTCCTCTACGGACAAGCTACTAACAAATACACTATCACTTTCCACTGTCAGCCTTGAGGACTGGTGTCGGTGTAAGAAGGAGATTCTCCAGCTTGCCCGCTCAACCGATAGGCGCCTTCACCACAGGAGACACTGTCGTCTGAGGCTTCTTCAACGCTTCTTATCTGACTGTCACTGCTGCAATGATAAATCTGGGTATACTGAAGGCCTCATCAGCCAGCATTTCTGCCCTTTTGACAAGTAGATTCGAACACGCCTATGAAGGGTATAAGGTCTCTCGCCTGAACACCCCGAGGCGTTTCGACTCGAAGTTTTTCGGTCGTTATTGCAATGACAAATCCAAAACTAACGTTCCCTCCATCTTAAAGCACGATGGCACCTTAACAACAGATGACCAAGAGATTACCCAGGTTTTCTTTCGGCATTTTTCCCAGTTCTTTGCTCCCACTCGTGTCGACTCATCCCAATGGGAAGACATGATAAGAGCAATTCCTACAGCTACTCTTCACCCTTTCACGCATCTGTTTTCACAGGATTCAGTGAAATCCGCTATTTCTGCAATGCATGCAGGCAGATCTCCTGGACCTGACAACTTGCCAGCTGAGTTCTATAGAGTTTTTTCCGATAAATTGTCCTCCCTTCTCCCGATGGTTTATAACCCTATGGTTTATAACTCGTCCTCAGACATCAAATTGATTTCAGATATCACACCACGTGATGAGTTCAAACTTGTGTGTGGTGTGATGGTGACTTGTATGTCTCCTAGAAATTTTGTCTTCATAAGCTTTTCAGACTGTTGAGAGGAGGCTGTCTCCACGAGCAGGTCTCCTGATCTCAACTTTTGGATTTTTTTAAGATGCCCAATGGTAGATTCAAAAACTTTCTGAATCAAAAAGGAGGAACGTTTAGAAAGAGTTGTTTCTCCCATAGCATGCACGATGAGATAGGCTGGTTGGTTGGAGGAACTGTCCTCCTTTGGTGGTGGTGCATTGGTACATGATTTTTNTATTGTACGTTTCCAGACTTGGCCCGTCGGCACCTTTGATGTGTTTTTTATCGCTTCTCGGCCTTATGGCTAAGATCAAATGTGTAGTATCTGTTCTTATCAGCTTGATGGTCTTTTAACATGCTGATCTCAAGGAAAACCCTGGATTTCGAGCCACATCTGCTCCCCAGATCAACGACTGCCTGGACCGCTACAGCTGCCCGGTAAGTTTGTTTTACTACTTCCCTGTCCTCTCCTCTTCTTACTTCCGCCAGAAGAGCGGCCTGCACGGTTTAAACGCACCGTGTATTCGCTGCTCGACTGGCAACGCTTTCGTCTATCGTTACCAGCCCAGGTTGGTAACTTTCCCAGTGCTCCGCCTGGACACCCCGTGGCCCTCAAAGCCCGTGGTGTTTCACGGAGGACACCCTCTTTCTTCCCCTTCCTGCCCCCCCTTGGTTGGCTGCTCCGGCACCCCAGGGGGCACCTCCACCTCTTTCCCACCTCTCTTTCGCTGCACATTTGATCCATGGCTACTACTGGCGATTGTACGGATGTCACCCTTCTTGTGCCTCTGCGCCCCCCGTACTACTGCCCTCACTGCATGCCATGTTACCGAGACTACGTCGATCATGGAGGCTTGTCCCGGCACCTTCGCCGCGGCCATAGAGCCAAACTGAACTTTGAATGCCGTGCTTGCGGAGTACGCTCCGACAAGCTCAAGGAAATCAAGCTCCACCAGGCAAAGTCCGCCAGCTGCTCCAGTCAGCTGCCGACTATCTCGCCCAATAGCTCCAGGGACCCGAAGCAACGCCTCCGTATGCCGGCCAACCCCTTGGGACCACGAGCCCGGCGCTCGACACGAAGGCACGACGCAGCCTGCCCAACCCCCCAGGACAGTAGCTGCGTCGACACCGACCGCAGCCCGCCTCCATCACCAACTAACGACCAAGTAACCAACTCTTCGCCATGCACCAATGACACATCAGTCACTCCTCGTGGCGCCAGTGATAGCACCACCCCACCTCTCATCAGACGTCCTCGCCGCCGCCGCCACCGCCGATCGTCCACGCAAGACCCCACTGCCGATGCTGCCTCTGCCATCCTTCCCAACACCAACGCCTCTGTTTCTACTAGTCTCACTACCGACGTCACCCCTTCCAGCGAGCCAGCCACCCAACCGCCGGCCGCCGTCGACTCCACCTGCCAGCCAGCTGCCACCTCCACTCGCCAGCCAGCTGCCACCACCAACCCGGACGACCAACCCGCTGCTCCAGTGGCCAACCAACCCGCCGTCGACACCAATGCCGAGCTCCCGCAATGGGTCACCGCTTGGTGCGAGCGTTTCAACTGTGCACTGGACGAGGACATGCTGGAAGTCATGGTGAGTGACCTCACTTGCCTGGCCCAGAGCATGTCCCCCCAACAGCGGACACAAGCCAACAGCTACCAACGCCAACCTCGCCGTCCCACCAACCAACGCAGCAACACCAACAGGCCTCAACGGTACAACGCCGCCGAAGCAAGTAGAGTCCAGCGCCTCTACCGTGCTAATAAAAGGAAGGCCTTTGAAGAAATCACAAGAGGCACCGGCAGATTCTGCCAGATCGGTAAGTCTGCCCTTACTGACCACTTTAATGCCATTAATAGCCAACCCTCTGCAGACCTGGGACCAACCAGCGACCAGCTACCACCACCCCTCCAACCGACGAGCGACGACCCCCTCAACTGCGTTTTTACTCCCAACGAGGTCTCTACCCGGCTCAACAAATGCCACAACACAGCGCCAGGCCCTGACGGCGTCCGTTACTACACCTGGAGACGTCTGGACCCCCAGGGCCACATCCTCGCATCGCTGTTCAACGCAGTACACCGTACTGGAGCCATTCCATCGGCATGGAGAACCTCAACTACAATCCTCCTACACAAGAAGGGCAGCCGCGACGATGTTCGCAACTGGCGCCCCATTGCCTTAGCAAACACTTTAGGTAAGATCTACGCCGCCTGCATCGCCAACCGCCTCCTGCGTTGGTGCGAGGAGAATAACACCATCTCCACCGCGCAGAAAGGATTCATGCGATTTGAGGGCTGTTCTGAGCACACATTTGTGCTCCAGTCCATCATCCAGGACGCCCGGCGTAGAAACAAAGAGTGCCACATAGCGTGGCTGGACCTTGCCAATGCCTTTGGCTCGGTCCCTCACTCCACCATCCTCGCCTGCCTAAAGTGGTGTGGCCTCGGCCCACACTCGATCTACCGCATCCGACAGCTCCTAACCGGCTGCCACACCCGTATCCGTTCCTGCACCGGACTTACGGATCCCATCCCCATCTTGGCAGGTGTTAAGCAGGGCTGTCCCCTCAGCCCAATCCTTTTCAACATTGTTGTAGAGCCAGCTCTCCGCCTACTATCAAACCTACAGGTTGGGTATCCTCTCCACGGCCACTCCGTCTCGGCACTTGCCTATGCCGATGACATAACCATCGCCAGCGCCACTAGATCCGGTCTTCAATCACAGTTGGACCTCTTGTCATCATGGGCCCAATATAGTGGCCTCTCCTTTAACGCCGCCAAATGCGCCACCTTGTCCGTAGCAGACAAATACCACTGCTCCAGCAGCTCCTCCAGCTTCAAAGTACAAGAGGCCCGCATCCCAAAACTGAAGAAAGAAGATCACTACTCTCACCTTGGAATACCAACTGGTTTCACCGTAGGTACAACAGCAGAATCAGTCATTGACGGTATCCACACAGATCTTAGACTCGTGGACACTTCCTGCCTCGCTCCATGGCAGAAGATTGACTGTGTTAACACCTTCCTACTGCCACGGTTAACGTTCCACCTCACCCTAGGCAACACACCAAAAAAACGCCTCAACGACCTGGATAAGGCAGTCAAACGCTGCATCAAGCGCTGGATGCACCTGCCCCAACGCGCCTCACCTGAAATCGTCTACATGCCCAACTGCCAAGGCGGAGCCAATGTAACACCGTGCGGCATTCTCGCCGATATTGCACAGGTGAGTCACGCTACTAACCTTTTCCTATCCAGAGATCCCACCATCTCCAACCTCGCCACCAAGACACTCGAAAAAGTCGTTGAGAAGCGAATAAGACGGAAGCCCACCGGCCAAGACCTCTGCACATACCTCACCGGGTCCATGGAGAACGAGTTCGGGACAGACCCTTACGACATCCCCTCCCTCTGGACCCGCCTGAGAATGGCAACCCGACGATTAAGGAACCGAATCAACCTCAACTGGCATCCAAATGAAGATGGCACCCTCACTCCCTCCGTCGACGGTAAGCTTATCAACAAACCAACGGCATTCAACACCCTGTCAACCGCCGTGAAGACCACCTTCCTCGGCTCTCTTCTACGTAAGCCCGACCAAGGAAAGGTCTTCAAGCTTACCGCGACCAACAAGAACAGCAACCACTTCCTGCACGATGGGAATTACATCAGATTCGCTGATTGGCGATTCATCCATCGTGCAAGGCTTAGTGTAGTGCCTCTCCGCGGCCTTCGTCGCTTTGGAAACTCCACCCAGCAGTGCCGCAGATGCCAGCGTCACCGCGAAACACTTGCCCACGTGATCAATCACTGTCCGCCCAACCTCAGCCAGATCACGACACGACACAACGCGATCCTCAACCGCCTGATAAACGCCATCGACCGCAAAAATCTCAGAATCTACACGAATCAACAGATTCCTGACTTCCACAGCACGTGTCGCCCCGACCTGGTGGTAATAAACAACAATCCGAAGACGGCGACCATTGTCGACATTGCCACCCCTTTCGAAAACGGCGAGGACGCCTTCAACCGTGCCAGAGAAGAAAAGATCCGTAAGTACAGCGACCTCGCAGCCCACTACAAACACAAGGGCTATGACACCTACATCGACGCCTTCATTGTCGGGGCCTTGGGGGGCTACGACGCCGCCAATGAAGGTGTCATTCAACGACTAGGCATCTCACGGAACTATGCTAAACTCATGAGACGCCTGATGGTGAGTGATTGCATAAAGGCCAGTAGAGACATATATACTAACCACCTTGGCCCACGCTACCAGAATTGAACTGCAACCTACACCACAGCATTTTGTACTTCACCGGCCATATGCCCATGTAAGCGCGCACCTAAACTTTGTATATCTGACAGGCTATGAGCCCTTGGAACGCGATTCATATACTCTCTGTAAATATATAGCAGGCTATGTGCCCATGGAACGCGTTAGGGGCCCTGCCCCACTTCTTTTCATGCTTACCTTTGCCAAATTCTACTCTCACTTGTCGGCCAAATGTGCCCATGTCATTACTCGCTACCTAACCGGTAACTTTCTTGTATATATTTTATTGATATCAATAAATGGTTTTTAACTCTGTTCTTATCAGCTTGATTTATCCATAATCAACTGATCTACCCAGGACTAAAGCTGGATTCCGAGCCCACTTTGCTCCCTGGTTTTAGAGCCTACCTTGCTCCCTGGATTTGGACCTGGACCACCAGTGTGTAAGTATTGTTTTAGTTACTCTCTCTTTCCTCACTCTTCTCTCTTCCGCCAGGAGAGCGGCCTGCACGGTTTAAACGCACCGTGTATTCGCTGCTTAACTGGCAACACTTTCCTGTCGGCGCTAGTCCTTGCTAACGCCCTTCTTGGTGCCCTGCCGGGACGCCCCCGGGCGCTTTGCACAGGCACCCTCTTAGCGTTTAGGCCACTATACGCTATACTTTCTCTTCCCCTTCCCGCCCCTCCTTGGTTGGCTGCTTTGCACCCCAGGGGGCGCTTCAACCCCTTCCACTGCTTATTTTCGATACTACACTTTGATCACAATGCCATGTGAAACCGTGTTGGTGCCTTTACACCCACCTCACGGATGCAGACTCTGCCTCCCCATCCCGAGGGAGTATAGTGATCATGCGGGGCTTGTCAGGCACCTCAAGAGAGAGCACAACGCATCTCTTCATTTTGAGTGTAGGGCCTGCGGATTGGTTTTGGAGAAACTCAAAGCACTGAAAGCACATCAGATGCGCTCTGATGCATGCAAAACAAGCATTGAGGAAGCTACTCCACCGCCTCCACCTCCGGCGAACAAGACGATCCGGCGGATTCGAATCAGACAGAAGAAACAATATGCACCCAGGCAATCTGGAGCTACAAGAACACCATCCTCCGAGAGCGACAACTCCACATATACTCCTCCGTCACNTATTTTGCTAGCGAAAAAATATTTAGCATCGAAATGCTATCAGTATTCGACCGACGCAACGCTGGTACGGGCTGCGGCATAATTTCCTCCTGTGATGATTGGTGCCCAACAGGAGTTTTATGCCGTTGTCAGGCAACACCCATGCAATACCTGACATTTCCTGCAGCCTTTAGCATCGCTTGCTATCGTTTCCTGACGTTCTTTCGTGTGTATTAACGGATATTTGCCGATCGACGTCACCTGGACACACCACACGTGTATTGTACGTTTCCAGACTTGGCCCGTCGGCACCTTTGATGTGTTTTTTATCGCTTCTCGGCCTTATGGCTAAGATCAAATGTGTAGTATCTGTTCTTATCTGGTAAGTATTCTCCATTTTTACCCTCTTTTGACTATCCTTTTGCCTTATCACTTCCGTCATTTCACTGGCCTGCACGGTTGAAACACATCGTGTATTCGCTGGTGAGGTGACACAACTTTGCCTATTAAGGGGAGAGCAGCTAGCTGCACCCCCTCCCGCACTCCCCCCACTTTTCCCCCTTGGGATCTCCACCCAAGGCTCCCTCTTCTTCCACCGTCCTCTCCTTCCCACCACCCCCACCTTCTTCCCTTCATACTTGATCTTGGCCAGCCGAGACTGCGTCCTTCTCGCACACGTGTGCGCCCATTCCACTTCCGCGCAGTGCCCTTAGGATTACCTTTCTTTGCCTTGTGTGTTTTACCCCGGATACTTGTGGATATCGTCGATTGTGTTTGTGTGCCACGCCACGCAAGTGTGTATCTGTGCTTATATCTGCACCTCATCTTGTTAGAGTGGCAATGGATGCTCAACGACCAACGACGAGCTACGCCCAAGCAACCATAGGGACTCCAATAAGTGACTCGAACCATGCAGATAGCATATACGAGGACACTCCAGGAGATGGTGAGACGGACATCTGCTCCAACCAGTGCCCCCTTTCTCTGGATGCCGAAGATGTAGTCGATGCGTGTGATAATATCAACAACCCATGCGACGACGCTCGCACAGACGATGAGGAAGACTTCAACATGTACACTACCAAACGTTCAATCCGGATACTGACAAATGAGAGACTAAATAGTGAGGAAATCATAGATGCTTGTGAAAACATCCTAGGACAAGATGGACTTGTTGAACAGATTTGCTATAAACAACCAAATATAGTCGAAATTGGATTAAACACTCCGAGAGCGAAGGACAAATTGATGGGACACTCCATAAAGGTAAGAGGTTTTGACTATCTTTGCGAAAGCCTTGAGGAGGATTTGATGACAGTCACCATCCGATACGTACCGAACGAAGCGGATAAGTCTATAGTTAAGGGAGCGCTGTCACAATTTGGCAATGTCATTAAAGTACTTGTAAACACCATCAACTATAAAGATAGAAAGATAAAAACAGGGACATATCGTGTAATCATTAAAACTAGAAAATTATTGCCCAACTTTGTAGAAATATTAGGGGACAAAGTAGAGCTATTTTACAAAGGTAAAAAAAAACAATGCTGGCGCTGTGGCAGCCCACAACACGAAATAAAAGACTGCCAGATAAAACTCTGCTACAGATGTAAAAGCCCAAAACACCTTATAAGAGATTGTCCATTATGCTATAACTGCAAACAGCAGCATGATAGAGAACACATGTGCCCAAAACCAACCTTTTTAGAAATATGCAAAAGAGGGGGCAGGGACATAAATAAACAAAAAAAGCGGGAGAAAAGTATAGAAAGACAAAAAACCATAATCAGCGAAAAAAGCGAAAACGAAATAGATGAACCTGACACTAACAACAACAAGCAAGAGATAAACCAAAATGATAATCTAGATATAACAGAAACAACTGAAAGTATACTAGAATCAGATCCAAAAAGTGAAGAAATAAATAAAAATAAAAAGGAAAACCTTGAAAACAATGAAACAGAACAAGAATTAGAACAGGAACAAAATAACAAAATAGAAGACAAAATAGAAGAGGAAAATAATGCTGCAAAAGTAAGAGAGGAAATCTTATCCATCAGTCTAGATGCCAGCTTAACTGGTAAAGAAATAATCGAAAAGGTAGAAAAGGTAATCACTAAAGTTGAAAAAAAGAAAACAAGGAAAAGTAAAAGATTAATAGGACAACCCAACAACTATTAAATTCGCGACCATCAACATTAAATCGATAAACATAACTGGCTTTAGAGATGAGGCAAAACAGGTCTATATTCTTAATCTGATTCACACCTACAAAACTGATATTATTCTTGTACAAGACACCAATCTCTACGACTTCTGGGACCTGAGGAATCTTAGAAAAATCTTCACAAACTACAATATTTACTTGTCCTTCGCCCCCAGAAGAAGTACGGGCGTCATGACAATGATAAACAAAAAAATAAAAGTTAATGATTTTAGATCTGACAGCAATGGCAGAATTTTAGCTGTAGACATTCAAGCAAATAAAAATCTTACTAGGATAATCAACATATATGCACCAACACAAGCAGCTGATAGAAAAAAATTATTCATAGATCTACCCAATTACTTTATTGGAGGAAGAGAGATAATTATGGCAGGGGATTTTAACTGTGTTTTGGACCAAATAGACAAAAATACACCCCTCTCTTCTGACAGCTCCAGAATTGTTTTAAAAACCTTAATTGAAGACTTCAATATGAAAGATGCATACCGTAATACTTATCCCACCCAACATGGGTACACCTGGGAAGGAAGAGGGATTTATGAAAGACTCGATAGAGTGTACTTCAACAGCAAAAATAGCAAAGTAAAAAGCATTCATCTGTGGACGTTAACTAATAACAACAAAAAAATCTCTGACCATAAATTGATTAACCTGGACATTGAAATTATAACCTCCAAAAGAAAATATAACAAAATAAAACTAACCAACGACATTCTTGATGATCCCACCTTCCAAAAAGACATTCTAACTATTCTCAACCAAAGCAAAAACAATAGTACCTGGGACCAATGGAATAAGGATAAACTCAACATCATTAATACAATTGAATATACCTGGAAAAAAATAAAAAGGAACAATTTCTGTAAACTCAAACAGTTACAACGAGACCTCAGTAACAAAATAATTAATAACAACAAAGAGGATATCAACAAATTAGAAAGAGAGATCAGCAATGAAATTGAGAAAAAGACAAAAGAGAACTATATTCAATACAAAATGAGTAGATTAGGCATAAAAAGAAACGCTGAAAACCTAATCCTCAAGAAAAAAAACAAACCCAAGGAAGCAATAGACCTAGACCACCTAATCATAGACAATAATAGTACAAACGATGAAGACATTATACTAAAAGAATTCCAACGTTTTTATAGCGACATCTACAAAGAACAAGAAACTGACCTAAGCATGTGGAATATTATTAAACATAATATAAAGCCAATCAAAGACAACAAATGCAATAAAATTAATGAGGAAATCACAAAAAAAGAAATCGAGAAAGCCATAGACAATATGCATATCAGGAAAGCCCCAGGGCCCGATGGGATCCCAGCAGAGTTCTACCGGTTCTTCAAAACAAATATTATAGACATTCTGTTCAAACTTTACAACACCACAAACTTCAGTAACAACTTTAACTCTGGAACTATGAAACTCATAAACAAAAAAGGTAATAGCGGTGGCCATGTCGGTGACTATAGACCAATAACATTATTAAATATTGACTACAAAATTTACAGTAGCATCATAGCTGATAGACTTGAGAAGCTTTTCCAAGATCACATTGGGCAAACACAAAGTGCAGGAATTAAAAAAAGGTCTATTCAAGACAACATTATGCTTATTAAATTAATCAGTGAAATCTACACCATCAGAAAATCAAATTTAGCAATCCTTTCGATAGACGTGGAAAAGGCTTTCGACAAAGTTAATAGAAACATCCTATGGCTAATAGCAGAAGCCTTCGGCCTTAACAACAATGAAATAGAAAAAATCAAGATCCTATATCACAAACCAAGAACCATAATAAACATTAAAAACAAAGAGTCTGACCACATCGAATGTGAAACTGGGGTCAGGCAGGGTTGTCCCTGCTCTATGATTTTGTTTGCCATATACATCGAAGCCTTACTGTGCATGATCAAAAATGATAAATTTATCTCACCTATCTATATACCTGGATCTGGCAACAAAACCAAATACGTCGCCCATGCCGACGATATCAACTTCTTTATAACTGATAACATTACTACTAACAGAATCAACTACAATCTCAATATATTCAGTAAAGCTACAGGTCTTAAAATTAATTATAACAAAAGCAAAATACTAAACATATATGGCAACTTAAATCAAAATAACAACTTATACGACATAGCACCCGATATCAAAATACTAGGTGTCTGGTTTGGTCAGAACAGCAAAAAGAAGAATATAGACAATATGATAAAGAAAATGTCAGAAGCCATCTCCTCATGGGAAACTGTCTGGTTATACCTCCCAGAAAGAGTTGTCATCGTCAACAAAATCATTATAGCAAGAATAATCTATAACCTATATATCACAGACATAAGCAAAAAGGATCAAAAAATAATTGACAAACAGATATTCAGATACATATGGCAAAGTGATTTCGAACCTCTCAAAAGAGGTATAATGAAAAATAAAATCAACCAAGGAGGATGGCGAATATGGGACGCCAAGTGCCTGGAAAGGTCCCTACAGATCGCCAACATCATAAATGCGACAATAAAGCAAAACCATCCATTATACGATGCTGCACTCTATATTATTGGCCCGGTCATGAAAAGAATAAACAACACGCAAGATAACAGACCACTTTTAATTGACAACAATGAAAAATATAAAATCTGGCGAAGGACTATCACTTCTTTAGTCAATAACAATCTCATCCAAGACAAAATAAGACCATCAACGATATACAATATGATTCATCAACAAACAAATAACCCTAATCTAAGTGACACTTCCAATAAATGGGAAGAAACTTGGGCCAACCTCTCGAACATTCCTGCAATCTGGAGAGAGACATCATGGAGGATCCTGAATAATATAGTGATGTCAAAAGATTATCTACATACGTATCAACAGATGAGGAGCGCTCTTTGTCCCCGATGTAAAAGAACCGAAAATATCTTTCACATTTTCTTTGAATGTCCAGTCGCCCAAAAGGTTTGGAACTGGATGAATAAAATCTACAACACCATCTTGACTTGGCAATGCATAAAATTCCACAATAAGTTCCCTGTTAAAAAACAAAATCATTACTGTATCAATTGGATGGTGGCCCTTACCAAGAAGATACTATGGAAAGCAAGATGCGCTTTCATTTTCGAAAATAAAAGGTGGAATGCCACCCTTATCGTCACCAAAATTCGCGAAGAAGCCTCCCTTAAACTTGCCAACGACTTTAATAGCCTCAATGAAAAAGAACTTAGCATTTTGTATAAAGGAACCTCTGACCTTATCTTCAAATATGCAAACAATAAATTCATCCTCAATGATGAGTGGACCTAACCATCTTGCTCCGTCTTCGCTCTCTGTGTTACCCAAGCCAGACCCATCCATATGAACTGTATGTATACTACCGATCTGCTTCCTGTAACTTGCTCTATGTATGTAGTGATAACAAACGAATATGCCATCCAATGCAACAGATTTAACACTTGTACTCGTTGTTATTTTGTAACATTATGTGTTGTGTTGACTCTGGTAACCATCCCATCCCCCCTTGTATATACTTGTACAGTCCACCCTGTAAATATTGTAAGGGATGCCTTGCCAATCTTTATTTTGTTTCCATGGATCTCATGTAACCTATCTAAATATAAATATGTATACATGCTACTCAAGTTGTTGTGTTCCGGCCTGCGTGCTGGCATGTAATTGAAGATATTGAATTAATAAACTTTAATTAAAAAGTATCTGTTCTTATCAGCTTGATATCTGATACGGTCTCCATCGGAGACCTTCGATATTAACCTGATTTTTGGAACGGGGCGGGAAAGGGGGCTTGCTCCCTCCCCGCCGCGGGTTGCTCTGGCCTGGCACTTATTGCCAGAGATAGCCCACCCCCCTTTGGGGGGAAATAAATAATAAAAGATAGAGAAATTAATTATTGAAGAAAAAAATTTTTTTTCTTTTTCCAGTTGGTTGTCATTCACGGAAGATGCCAGAGGAGCGATTACAGTAATTGCAAGACATTCTCCAAGCGAGGATTAGCAGGAAAAAGAAATGTGGCGAATTGCAGAAGAAAAGGTAAGAGAAAATGCGGATGGCGATAAACCGCCATCGCCGCATACTTCCGGTACGCTACGATGAATCTGAGCGATGCGAGAAAGACGTTCCCGTGCTGTTGGTCGTTATCGCTAATCGGCGATTCGAAGTTATTGAAGAAAAATGAAATGTGCAATTTTTTCAGAGTGTGACTACTGTGGACAACACGCACGGCCTGCACGTAGAAGACCCAGGCACCCCAGGAAAGGTAAGCCTCACTCTTTACATTGAAGAAATGAAGTAGCGCGACATTTTTCTAAAATAACGGATAAAAGCGAATTGTTTCAAAATTATTGCATGGAATATATTGTAATATCGAATCGGCAAATATTCTACGTTACATACAGAAATTTCTAATGTATTTTGCTAGCGAAAAAATATTTAGCATCGAAATGCTATCAGTATTCGACCGACGCAACGCTGGTACGGGCTGCGGCATAATTTCCTCCTGTGATGATTGGTGACCAACAGGAGTTTTATGCCGTTGTCAGGCAACACCCATGCAATACCTGACATTTCCTGTAGCCTTTAGCATCGTCTGCTATCGTTTCCTGACGTTCTTTCGTGTGTATTAACGGATATTTGCCGATCGACGTCACCTGGACACACCACACGTGTATTGTACGTTTCCAGACTTGGCCCGTCGGCACCTTTGATGTGTTTTTTATCGCTTCTCGGCCTTATGGCTAAGACCAAAGTTTTGATTTTTGTTAACTTTATTTTGGTTCCCGAAGAAGTTTGGACTGTGAAAAGAAAGATTAAAGTTAGTATTGGACAGTGTATGGTGAGTTTGACTTTGACTTTTTTACTCTACTTGCCAAGCCAGTTGTTAGCTGGTTAAGCTGCAGGAGATGAACGTCTTCGATGTAAGTCAAGCAGCAGAGTCCAGGGACATGTTTGGTGTGGAGACACCTGAGACTGTGGAAATGGCTCGGCGGTTGGAAGAAATTTTGAACACGCCGGGAAATGAAGAAATATTCGCTGAAAGAGGAGGAATGGATTTGGTTCCGGATGAAGAAAGTTTGGCCTGGGCGTCGGTCGAACCGGTAATGGAAGAATTTGAACAAGAACCTGAAAAGGAAAAGATAAGTGTTTTAAGAAAGACTAAATCTGTTCGTGTAATAATTAAAGAAAGAGTAGTAATAGATGATTTAATAGAAGAATTAATGAAGAAAATAGGAGATAAAGGAAAAGTAGAACAGGTGTGTTTTCACCCAAATAATATTGTGGAAATAGGTGTTAGTTCAGTAGAGTTAAAAGAACGATTAATAGGACAGACAATAGTTTTAAATGAAATGGGATACATGTTAGAAAGTTTAGACCGAGAAATAATTACAATTACTATTAAATATGTACCTTATGAAATAGATGAGACACTTCTACGACAGGTGTTCAGTGGATATGGAAAAGTTTTAAATGTTTATCCTAATACTTTCGGTACAAAATATAAAGTTAAAACTGGAACTTATCGGTTAACACTGATAACAAGAAGAAAGATTCCAAACTTTTTAGAAATATGGGGAAGAAAAGTTCAAATTTTCTATGCTGGGTTAATACCAGAATGTCGGAGATGTGGTGCAACTGATCATATGATAGCTAATTGTACAATAAAAAAGTGCTATAGATGTGGCAGTTTGCTACATTTAGTTAGAGACTGCCCAGCATGTTATCATTGTAAAAAAGAGCATGATGCAAACCAAAGTTGTCCAGTAGAAACATATGCGGATATAATAAAACGAGGACCTAGAAGTAAAAGTACCGAAAGGAAAAGAGAAAAAAGTTTAGAAAAGAGAAGAAATGTAGAAAAAGAACAAAAGGAAAAAGAATTATTAGTTGTAGAGGGAGAAATAGTAAATAAAGTGATGGAAACGGAAATGGAAGTAGTTATGATGGAGAAACCACAAGAAGTAGGAAATGTTAATGTAAGAGAAAAAGTTAAGGAAATTGATAATAAAATTAGATCAAGAGATAGTAGTATTGAAAAAGAATCAAGAGTCTTGCCTCAAAGAAATGAAGGTATGGAAAAAGCTGGACAGAAGAGAATGAGAATAGGAGGAGTAACGGAACAGAAGAAGAAGAAAGTAGAAAACACAAGTAAAAACAAACATGGCTAAGTACATTAAGATAATTTCAATTAACATAACCGGTTTCAGAGATATTGAAAAGCAAGTTTATTTGTTGAATTTGATAATGATTAATCATGTTGATATTCTTATGGTACAAGATACCAATATAAGAGATATACAAGATGTTAGAAATTTGAGAAGGATTTATCCTGGTTTTAATATTTATGCCTCATTTGCAGGTCGCAGGAGTACCGGTGTTGTTACAATGGTTCGGAAAAAATTACAAGTATATGACTTTAAGACGGACAGCGGTGGTAGGATTTTAACTGTTGATCTCCAGGTGAGTAACAAGTTAATTAGAGTGGTTAATCTATATGCGCCCCCTCAAGTCTCCGAGCGAAAAGAAGTTTTTAATAGTTTATATAAATATATGGTTGGTGTAAAATATTTTATTATTGCTGGTGATTTTAATAATGTTTTACATGTTTTAGATAAGAATAGGACTTTACATCCAGATGGTTCGCGTAAAGTTTTAAAGAATTTTATTGAGGATTTTAGTCTTATTGACAGTTACCGTTTTAAATATCCGCATTGTCCTGGTTATACCTGGTCCGGGCAGTTGGTTATGGAGCGCCTGGATAGAGTTTATATATCTGAAAATATGAATAATATAAATAGTATAAGTATTTATCCAGTGAGAAATAATAATAGAAGATTAACGGATCATAAACTAATAGAATTAGTTATTAAAATAGAAAATGATATAGAAAGACGAAGAAATATTAGGATAACAAAAGAAATATTAGAAGATGAGTTCTTCCAATCTCAAATAATTAATTTAATGGAAAATAATGATGATAATATAGAATGGAATAATTGGAAAAGAATAAAAGAAGAGATAAATGAACAGATAAAGATTACTTGGTTTAAAATAAAAAAGGAAAGATTTAATAAATTAAAGTTATTACAAAGAGAACTATCACGACAAATTATGAAAAATGATATAAAAGAAATTGAAAAGTTAGAATATGACATAAGTAAAGAAATTAGTAATAGAAATAGTGAAAATTATACTAGGTATAAAATGAGAAAGTACAATATGAAAAGAGATGTAGAAAAAATAGTATTTGAGAAAGGAAGGAACTATAAAGAAAAATTAGAAATAAATAGGCTTGTAAAATCTGATAATGAAATTATAACAGATACAGATAAAATATTAGAAGAATTTGTAAAATTCTATACTTACTTATTTGATGATCCGGGAACGGATAATAGATATAAGAATAAAATACTTGAATGGATAGAACCTGTAAAAGATAAGAATAAGAATATAATTAATGATATTATAAGTAAAGATGAAATACGTGATGCTATCCAGGGGCTCCATAGTCGTAAAGCTCCCGGACAAGATGAAATTTCTGCTGAATTTTACAAGTTTTTTAGCGAACTTTACACAGACTATTTTTATAGTCTTTTTAATGCCCCTTTTGGCAGTGATTTTAGTTATGGAAAAATGGTTTTGTTAAATAAAGGGGACAATGCGGATAGGGGGTAGGCGATTTTCGTCCTATTACGCTTTTAAATATAGACTATAAGATTTTTAGTTCTATAATAGCGAGGAGGCTTGAGGATATTTTTCATGATAATTTAGTGAGCACTCAGAGTGCTGGGACAAAAGGTAGAAACATACAGAGTAATATTATGATGATTAATGTGTTACAAGATATATATAAAGAACGAAAGACCCCACTCTCCATCCTCTCAGTGGATGTACGCAAAGCTTTCGATACTGTAAACCGCGACGTGCTCTGGGAGATGTTAGATAAATTTGGATTTAATGCAGAAGAGATTAGTCAAATTAAGAGACTATACCACACGCCGAGTACATTTATATATTTAAATAATGAAATTTCTAGTGATATAGAGTGTCGAGCAGGGGTTAGGCAGGGATGCCCCTGCTCGATGATTTTATTTGCAATATATATAGATGTATTATTACGCTCTGTATTAAACGATGATTATATAGAGTCTGTCCATGTTCCAGGGATGAAGATGAAATTAAAATTTATCGCGCATGCCGATGATATAAACTTTATAATTACAGATCAAATGAATATAAAAAAGATTTATGCTAAGATAATTGACTTTAGTAATTATACCGGCATGCGCATTAATACTGATAAAAGTAAATTAGTAAATCTAGTAGGGAACATGGATAGTGATATTCCAGTAGAGAAAACTGACATAATAAAAATGCTCGGCGTGTGGGTAGGTAAAAATAGTAAAATAAAAAATCTAGAAGAAATGAAGGAGAAAATAAATAAAATTTTAGAAAAGTGGAAAAATATTTGGTTATATCTCCCAGAGCGCGTCGTGGTAATTAATANATAATGTTTTACATGTTTTAGATAAGAATAGGACTTTACATCCAGATGGTTCGCGTAAAGTTTTAAAGAATTTTATTGAGGATTTTAGTCTTATTGACAGTTACCGTTTTAAATATCCGCATTGTCCTGGTTATACCTGGTCCGGGCAGTTGATTATGGAGCGCCTGGATAGAGTTTATATATCTGAAAATATGAATAATATAAATAGTATAAGTATTTATCCAGTGAGAAATAATAATAGAAGATTAACGGATCATAAACTAATAGAATTAGTTATTAAAATAGAAAATGATATAGAAAGACGAAGAAATATTAGGATAACAAAAGAAATATTAGAAGATGAGTTCTTCCAATCTCAAATAATTAATTTAATGGAAAATAATGATGATAATATAGAATGGAATAATTGGAAAAGAATAAAAGAAGAGATAAATGAACAGATAAAGATTACTTGGTTTAAAATAAAAAAGGAAAGATTTAATAGATTAAAGTTATTACAAAGAGAATTATCACGACAAATTATGAAAAATGATATAAAAGAAATTGAAAAGTTAGAATATGACATAAGTAAAGAAATTAGTAATAGAAATAGTGAAAATTATACTAGGTATAAAATGAGAAAGTACAATATGAAAAGAGATGTAGAAAAAATAGTATTTGAGAAAGGAAGGAACTATAAAGAAAAATTAGAAATAAATAGGCTTGTAAAATCTGATAATGAAATTATAACAGATACAGATAAAATATTAGAAGAATTTGTAAAATTCTATACTTACTTATTTGATGATCCGGGAACGGATAATAGATATAAGAATAAAATACTTGAATGGATAGAACCTGTAAAAGATAAGAATAAGAATATAATTAATGATATTATAAGTAAAGATGAAATACGTGATGCTATCCAGGGGCTCCATAGTCGTAAAGCTCCCGGACAGGATGAAATTCCTGCTGAATTTTACAAGTTTTTTAGCGAACTTTACACAGACTACTTTTATAGTCTTTTTAATGCCCCTTTTGGCAGTGATTTTAGTTATGGAAAAATGGTTTTGTTAAATAAAGGGGACAGTGCGGATAGGGGGGTAGGCGATTTTCGTCCTATTACGCTTTTAAACATAGACTATAAGATTTTTAGTTCTATAATAGCGAGGAGGCTTGAGGATATTTTCCAAGATAATTTAGTGAGCACTCAGAGTGCTGGAACAAAAGGTAGAAATATACAGAGTAATATTATGATGATTAATGTGCTACAAGATATATATAATGAACGAAAAGCCCCACTCTCCATCCTTTCAGTGGACGTACGCAAAGCTTTTGATACTGTAAACCGCGACGTGCTCTGGGAGATGTTAGATAATTTTGGATTTAATAGAGAAGAGATTAGTCAAATTAAGAGACTATACCACACGCCGAGTACATTTGTTTATTTAAATAATGAAATTTCGGGTGATATAGAGTGTCGAGCAGGGGTTAGGCAGGGATGCCCCTGCTCGATGATTTTATTTGCGATTTATATAGATGTGTTATTACGCTCTATATTAAACGATGATCATATTGAGTCTGTTCATGTTCCGGGGATGAAGATGAAATTAAAATTTATTGCGCATGCCGATGATGTAAATTTTATAGTTACTGATCAAATGAATATAAAAAAGATCTATGCAAAGATAATTGACTTTAGTAATTACACCGGCATGCGCATTAATACAGATAAAAGTAAATTAGTGAATTTAGTAGGGAACATGGACAGCGATATCCCAATAGAGAAAACTGATACAATAAAGATGCTCGGCGTGTGGGTAGGTAAAAATAGTAAAATAAAAAATCTAGAAGAAATGAAGGAGAAAATAAATAAAATTTTAGAAAAGTGGAAAAATATTTGGTTATATCTNTAGTAGGGAACATGGACAGCGATATCCCAATAGAGAAAACTGATACAATAAAGATGCTCGGCGTGTGGGTAGGTAAAAATAGTAAAATAAAAAATCTAGAAGAAATGAAGGAGAAAATAAATAAAATTTTAGAAAAGTGGAAAAATATTTGGTTATATCTCCCAGAGCGCGTCGTGGTAATTAATAAAATTGCTATAGCAAGTATAATTTACACTTTATATGTAACAAATTTAGACAAAAATGAGATTAAACAGATTGAGAAACCGTTATATAATTTTATTTGGATGAATACGTTTGAACCGCTGAGTCGGAAAATGATGAGAAACGATAGAAAGCTGGGGGGATGGAGGGTGTGGGATATAAAAGACTTTGAGTGCTCACTGCAAATAGCGCATATAGTTAACACATTAAAAGATAAAAAGCATCCATATTATTATATTTTACAATATGTGTTAGGACCGATAACCAAGAAAATCACTCAGGAGGAGGGACAGTTCCCGTTTTTAATAAGTAATAAAAAGAAATTTAAAAAATGGAGGGAGGTAATTAGAAATTTTGTAGAAAAACATGAGAATTTGATAGGAAATATTAATAAATTAAGACCTGTTATCGTATACAAGGAAATTCACAGGCAACAAATTAATAGTAATATGATAAACTCCCCCTATGACTGGGAAAAAACTTGGAAATATGTTAAAGACCTTCCTCCTGAGTGGTGTGAACTCACCTGGAGAATTTTAATGAACATTGTAATGAATAAAGATTATTTATGTACATACCACCGCGTCCGAGATTTCCGGTGCTCCAGATGCGGCCTGCGAGAAACCAATGAACATATCTTTTTCGAGTGCTATATTGCAAGGCAAGTATGGTTCTGGTTTGATAAACTCTGGAAGTGCAAAATAAATTGGATTAATATTAAATTTTTCTTGGAGTTTCAGCTGAAAAATAGAAACCGGTATGTTTTAGTATGGATGATAGCTCTTGTGAAACGAATGATTTGGAAAGCAAGATGTGTTTTGTTCTATGAAAGAAGACAATGGAATGCTACATTGATAGTGAAAAAGATAAAAGAAGAGGCACAATATAAAATAAAAAGTGATAAGGAAAATATGACTGAACAAGAATTTAACAGATATTATGAAGGAACAGACACTATTTGGAAAATGAACAATGGTGAAATAGAATTTTGTGAAAATTGATTTTTATTGTAAATATGTTATTTTGTTTATTTATACTGAATTTTTCCGGTTGTTGCCCTTTGGTTTTTTGTTGCCTTTTTGGCTTTTTACAGTTATATTTACCTTTATAAATGTTGCTTATTGGTTTTTGTTTGTTAACTATTTAGTTATATTTTTGTAACAGATGTTTTTATTGTGCCATTGGCTATGTAATGATATATATTCTTTTCTGCTGTATTTTCATGTTCTTTGTAAATGATATTTTTGACCGAGAAGTGATTGTAAAAAGTTAATGTTATTTTTTATAATATGATGTTGTATGTTTAAGTTATGTTAAATTAATATTGTCGGGTTTGTTCAATGTAACTAACAAATTGTTTGTATTATGNAAAAAATATTTAGCATCGAAATGCTATCAGTATTCGACCGACGCAACGCTGGTACGGGCTGCGGCATAATTTCCTCCTGTGATGATTGGTGACCAACAGGAGTTTTATGCCGTTGTCAGGCAACACCCATGCAATACCTGACATTTCCTGTAGCCTTTAGCATCGTCTGCTATCGTTTCCTGACGTTCTTTCGTGTGTATTAACGGATATTTGCCGATCGACGTCACCTGGACACACCACACGTGTATTGTACGTTTCCAGACTTGGCCCGTCGGCACCTTTGATGTGTTTTTTATCGCTTCTCGGCCTTATGGCTAAGATCAAATGTGTAGTATCTGTTCTTATCAGCAGCTGCTGGTGAACTTTTGTGAGTGGTTTCTGTTCTTCGTTTGTAGGCTTCTACAGCGATTATTCTTGCTAATTTTGTGATAATTGGATATCGGAAGAGTAAGAGAACAACACCCCGTTGGATTTTTGTGGAAAAAATTAATTTATTTTTCGAAAGTTAGCCGAAAAGTGCACTTGAGGTGTCAACGTTAACGAGTGTGTTTTGAGCGTTAAAAGTGACAATGTGAGTAAATATTAAAGTGTATAATAGACTAGAGTGATTATAGAAACGAAAGAAATAAATAACAATAAGTTTAAAGTTAAAAGAACTTTATTTTTCAACTTTTCTGGTGACACTCACCTAAACAGCTCCCGTGGGGGGCGTGGCTCAGAGAAGTTTTTATAATTCCGAGCTAGTATTAAGTTAATTAAACTTAATAAGTTAATGGATGGAAGATAATACTCCACTAACTAGAAAATTTTCTTCGATGGAGGCCCTAGGTGGAAGGGGAAGGTCTCCTTCCATCCATGATGGGTCGTCAGCTAGTAGCAGTATCCGTTGTACTCCCGATGCGGTTGCTCCCGGTCTGGAGGAAGATTTGATGCAACACGAACCAGAGGAAGAGGAAGAGGAAGAGGCAGAGGCTGAAAAAATAAAGAAATACTCATCAATTAAATCTGTAAGGATTATCAGCCAGGAAAGATTAGACACAATTGAACTGATAAAAGTAGTGGAAGAAAAGTTGAAAACAACTGGAAGTGTAAAGCAAATATGTTACCGTCCCAGGGGAGTGATAGAAATTGGTGTTACTACTGTGGAAGAGAAAGAGAAACTTGTAGGCCAAGAGATTCAGGTGGGAGATAGGAATTATGTAATAGAAAGTCTAGAAACGGATCTAATAGTAATTACTATAAGATATACGCCTTATGAAGCTGATGAGAGCTTAATTAGAGAAATTTTTTCGAAGTATGGCAAAATAGTAAATGTTTATATTGGGTTATATCCCCAGACTCAAGTGAGAACGGGTGTTGTTCGGGTGATCATAATAACTAGGAAACGAATTCCTACCGTGATGGAGTTGTTAGGTAGAAGGGTTCAGATTTATTACGTAGGTTGTAAAAAGGAATGTTTCAAATGCGGCGATTTTGAACACGAGGCAAGAGAATGCCCCATTAAAAAATGTTATAGATGCGGAAGTCAAATGCATTTGGTTAAAGACTGTAATGTTTGCTACAACTGTAGAAAAGTACATGATAGAGGAGATAAGTGTCCGGTGTTAACTTTTGCTGACATATGTAGAATAGGACCGCGAAAACAGAGTTTGGAGAGGAGGAGGGAACGTAGTATTGAAAGATGGAGAAAGGAAAAGCAAAACGAGAAAGAGAAAGAGGTACAAAATCAGAAAGAAAAAGAGAAGGAGGGAATTTTATTGCCAGAATTGTTAGTGGTTACAGAAAGGATTGACACAAAAGACATAATAAATAGTGGGAAAGTAAAGGGAATGGTAGAGGGAATGGAAAAGGTACAAGAACAAACACCGGATGGGAAAAGAGGCAGAAAACGTGGACCGAGCGTGGGAAAGGAACAGGTTAAAAGGGCAATAAAACAAATGGATTATAGTTCAGATGCGCATTTAATGCAGATGGCTATTCAAATGAATAAGGCAAGAATGGATTCACGGCAGTCGTCCTTCCTTGCATCGAACATAGAGATAGCTAGGAGATTAGATCAAACACAAGAAAACCAAGATAATGGCTGAACACCAAAAGCTAAATATTCGTTTTGTTAATATTTCCGGTCTACGTGATGTTAGTAAACAAATTTATCTAGTTAATATGATGATTACAAATGAGATACATATTTTAGGCTTACAAGATACGAACATTAAGGATATTTATGACATTAGAATGATGAGAAAGATATTTACTCATTATAACATTTATGCGTCATTCGCGATTAGAAAAAGCACAGGAACAATTCTGATGATAAAGAAAAGTATAAGTATACAAGACTTCAAAACAGACAAAAATGGACGTCTAATAGCGGTGGATATTAATGCTGGAGATCGGTTTTTTAGAATCTTAAATATTTATGCACCAACTCGAGTCTACGAGCGGAAAGAGTTTTTTAGGAAGTTAAGCGAGTTTTTAAGGGTCGGGAGAGAAATAATTTTAATGGGAGACTTTAATTGCGTGTTAGATAGTCTAGATAAAAACGGCCCTATTCACTATGATGGATCGCGAAATGTTTTAAGGGGTGTATTGGATGATTTTAATTTATATGACGTTTTTAGAGAAACCTATCCGGATTGTCAGGGTTTTACTTGGGAGGGACGCGGGGTAATGGAGAGGCTTGATCGCATCTATATGTCCAAAAGTATTGACTGGGTGGAAAATATAATTTGTTACCCCATTCATACAGAACAAAGAAGACTAACTGACCACAAGATGATAGATGTTACAATTAGAATAATTAAAAGAGATAGACGAGCGAAAAGAGTTAAGATAACAAAGGAGATTTTAGATGATGAAGATTTTGTAAATAAGATAAGGGTAATGATAGAAAACAAGAAAGAGAATGTAAATTGGAATAATTGGATAGAATTAAAAGAAAAGATTTATAAAGAAACTGATGAGGTATGGAATAGAAAGAAAAAAGAATCGTTTGTTAGGTTAAAAAGGCTACAAAGAGAGTTAACAGACGTAATAATAAATAGAAATGAAACAGAAATAAATAAAATAGAGAATGAAATTATGAAAGAAATAGATAAGAAAAACAAAGAGAGTTATATACAATATAAATTAAATAAATATAGTATAAAACGGGAGGCTGAAAAAGCCGTTTTTGAAAAAAAGGAAAAAATGAGAGAGAGTATAAGTATAGGAAAAATTATAGACGAATTTGGTAATGAAATTGATAACACTAAAGAAATAATAGATAAGTTCTATTCATATTATACATACCTTTTTAAAATTCCATATTCTGATGAATCATTAGAAAAAGAAATTTTGAATAAGATTAGCCCTATAAAAGATAAAATGGTAAATGTGATAAATAAAGAAATTACAAAAAATGAAATAGGGGATGCGATACGGTCTCTCCATTGCAAAAAAGCACCGGGGAGAGATAACATAAATTCTGAATTTTACAAGTTTTTTATAGATGATTTAATTGATATATTATACAAATTATACAATTATAATGATTTTAGTGATGATTTTTGTCAAGGGAAAATGATTTTAATAAAGAAAAATGACAATACGGATAAGGGGATTTTAGATTTTAGACCCATTACTCTTTTAAATATTGACTATAAGGTTTACAGTCTGATTTTAGCAACTAGGCTCGAGTTGGTTTTTAAAGATTTTATTAGTAATACACAAACTGCTGGTATTAAAGGTCGAACAATTCAGAATAATATTATGTTGTTAAATCTAGTTCAAGAATATTATAATGATAGAAATGTGGCACTTTCCCTCCTCTCCATCGATGTCAGGAGGGCTTTCGATACTGTAAATCGTAACGTATTATGGAAAATTTTGGACCGCTACGGACTAAATGTTGACGAAATTTCTTTTATTAAGCGCTTATATCATCTCCCGAGCACAAGTATAAGTATCAATAATCAAGAGTCTGCGGAAATAGATTGTAGAATAGGGGTCAGACAAGGATGCCCTAATTCTATGTTACTATTCACGGTTTATATTGAAACTTTCTTATTAAATATTAAGACTGATAATCTTATTGATTCTATTCATATTCCTGGTTGTAATGATAAGATAACATACATTACTCATGCTGACGATATCACCTTCTTTGTTGTAAATGGTTTTAGCTTAAATAGAATACTATTAAAAGTACAACAGTTCAGTGAATATACTGGCATGCAGATAAATAAAATGAAATGTAAAATTATGGATGTAGTTGGTGATATCGGGAAACATCAGAGTGAAATAGAGAGGGTAGATACAATAAAGGTGCTCGGGATATGGTACGGGAGGCATGCTAATGAAAACAATATAGATGACATGATAACCAAAATAAAAACGGAAATAAAAAGCTGGTCAGATAACTGGCTTTACATGCCAGAGAGAGTCCAAATTATTAATAGAGTAATTATCCCTAAAATAATTTATAAATTATATGTTACTAACTTAAATAGTGAGGATATTAAAAGAATTGAAAGAGATATTTATACATACCTGTGGAATAATACGTATGAACCCATGAATAGGAGAGTTATGCGTAATGACATCGATGAGGGAGGTTGGGGAGTGTTTGATTTAAAAGACTTTGAGACTTCTTTACAAATGAGTATATTTTTAAATGTTCTTAGAGATAAGAATCATCCTCTTTTTTATATGGTGAGGTATATTTTAGGCCCGATCTCCGGCATTGTCACTCAACAGGCAACTGGTTTCCCGTTCGATATTACAAATAAACGGAAATACAAGAGATGGAGGGAGAATTTAAGAACGTTAGTAAATGATTACGGTAATGTTTTAGATTTCAATCGTAAAATAAGACCTAGTTATATTTATCGTTGTTTACATAAACAATATATGGATGTGGGAATGATAAATAGCAATCGTAACTGGGCGGTAATTTGGAAAAATATTCATAGTTTGCCTGCGGAGTGGATTGAGATATCTTGGAGAATTATATGGAATATAGTTATGAGTAAAGAAATTTTACGGATACACCATAGAGTAAGAGACGAAAAATGTACAAGATGTAAACGCGTAGAGTCTATTGTACACATCTTTTATGACTGTACTATTGCTAAAGCAGCCTGGTCTTGGGTAGCCAAGGTATGGAAGACTACCATTACATGGGAAAATATTAAATATCAAAGTAACTTGATTGTCCGAAATCAGAGTATATATTTATTAAATTGTTGTTTGGCACTCGTAAAGAGAATGTTGTGGAAATGTCGGTGTTTGCTTACGTTTGAACGTAGGTCATGGAATGCCACTCTGTTAATTATTAAGATTAAACAAGAGTTAACGTATAAAATTAGAAGTGATTATCAAAAAATGTCAGAGCAAGAATTTAGTAGAATGTATAGAGGAACGAATGTAATTTGGAAGATTCAGAATGACGAGATAAAATTTAATGATGAATGGACATGATACTACTGTTAAAAGGTTAATATTTTGGACTTGTTTAATGTCAATTTATTGTAGATTATTATACTTTTGTGTTATAATTGTTGGTTTGTAATGATTATTTAAATGTTTTCTTTTTTTTTTGATTGTTTTTATGTATCTCGAAAAGAAAGATTTACTATAAGGTAAATTTGTATTATTTTCGGGTTTATATTTTGATGATTTAATCTGTATTTTACCTGTATTTTTGACAGGATTTTTATTGTTTATATGATCTTAAAATTTACCTGTGTTTTGACGGGTGCCTTTTTTGTAACTCCATTTTATGGAGATTTATTGTACATGTATTTAGTTTTTTTGTCGGGTTTGATCTATGTATTATTAACCTATGCTTATTGTCGGGTTTGTCATTTTTGTAACTTACCTTTCTGTGTTTTGCCTGTGGTTCTTTGCACGTTTTTGGTATCACACTCTGAAAAATACGCGATCGTGCTGGGAATGTCTTGCTATCAGCATGCGGTTTTATAACATGCTGATTTTGATCCTGAATGATAACCAATTGATTTTGATAATTAGCTATAGNGGAGAGTTTTATAAATTTTTTAATGAGTTATACACAGATTATTTTTATAATCTTTTTAACACCCCTTTTGGTGAAGATTTTAGCTATGGTAAAATGATTTTAATAAATAAAGGTGACAGTGCGGATAGGGGGGTGAGCGATTTTCGCCCTATTACTTTACTTAATTTAGATTACAAAGTTTATAGTACAATTATAGCGAGGAGGCTTGAGGATATTTTTAAAGATAAATTAGTGAACACTCAGAGTGCAGGAATGAAAGGTCAAAATATACAAAACAATATAATGATGATAAATGTATTACAAGAAATTTATAAGGAAAGAGAATCCCCACTCTCTATCCTCTCAGTTGATGTAAAAAAAGCCTTCGATACTGTGAATCGTGACGTGCTCTGGGAGATATTAGATAAATTTGGACTAAATTGTGAGGAAATAAGTTAAATAAAAAGACTTTATCACACTCCAAGTACTTTCATCTATTTAAATAATGAGGTGTCACGTGATATTGACTGTAGAGCAGGGGTAAGGCAAGGCTGCCCCTGCTCTATGATACTATTTGCTATATATATTGACGTCTTATTGAAGTATATTGTAAATGATGACTTGATAGAATCTGTTTATGTTCCAAAAATGGAAATAAAATTAAAAATGATAGCGCATGCAGATGATGTAAATTTTATAGTTACGGATCATATAAGTTTAAAAAGAATCTATGGAAAGATAAATGAATTTAGTAGATTTACAGGCATGCAGATAAATAAAACTAAGAGTAAAATAATAGATTTAGTAGGAAACATGAACAGTGAAATTCCGATAGAAAAAGTTGATAGATTAAAAGTGCTTGGAGTGTGGATAGGAAAAGATAGTAAAATACAAAATGTAAAAGAAATGAAAGAGAAAATTGAGAATATCTTAGAAAAATGGAAAGAGATATGGTTGTATCTCCCAGAGCGCGTCATGATAGTAAATAAAATAGCTATAGCTAGTATAATGTACACTCTTTATATAACGGATTTAGATAAAAATGACATAAAACAACTAGAGAAATTATTATGTAACTATATTTGGATGAACAGTTTTGAGCCTTTAAGCCGAAAAATGATGAGGAATAACAGAAACTGGGGGGGATGGAGAGTGTGGGATTTAAAAGACCTTGAGTGTTCACTGCAAATTGGCCATATGATTAACACTCTAAAGAATAAAAATCATCCGTTTTATTATATTTTGCAATATGTTATGGGACCGATATCAAGAAAAGTCACTCGGGAGGAAAGACATTTNTTACCTTTCTGTGTTTTGCCTGTGGTTCTTTGCACGTTTTTGGTATCACACTCTGAAAAATACGCGATCGTGCTGGGAATGTCTTGCTATCAGCATGCGGTTTTATAACATGCTGATTTTGATCCTGAATGATAACCAATTGATTTTGATAATTAGCTATAGTTATTTCCCAAACTTTGAAACCACAGTATCTGTTCTTATCCAGAGGTGTTGGTGACTTTTGGTGAGCAGCTGCTGAAGTTCGTTTGTAGGCTTTTGGATGTGTTAATCTAGATGAAAAGGTGATATTTATCGATCGGAAGGATTAAGGAAAGAATATTTGTCGGTTTGGAGTGAAAATTTTCGAATTTTTTCGAAATTCATCGATGGACTGAACTTAGAATGTCTGGTGATTGAGGAAGTAAATTTGAAGTAAATGAAGGAGTTGTGAGTAAATAGAATGTTATAACTAGATAATAGTGTGTTTAAATAAATAGAAGATAAAGTATTTAAGTGGTTTAAAGAAAAATTTTGACTTTGAACGATAATATTAGAGATAGACACTTGAAAGACACCCGTGAGGGGAGTGGCATCGTTTGATAAATGTGAAATAATTAGTTAAGAGTTGATTTAAGGTTAATAATTTAATGAGAATAAAATAAAAGAAGGATAATTAAAATAATTATAGTGATTTAAGTGTACTAAATTTGTTTTTTTGATGATAAGAGTGGATAGTGAACTTTGAAGTTGTACTGATAGTTAATATAAGTTGGTGTCACTTGTTGAGAGTCTATAGTGTTAAATTTGGTATTGAAGGAAAGAATTTGATCTTAAAAGAAAAGTTAAAAGATGGAAGATTTAGAGATAGGAGAGTTGTCCGTACGTTTTTCTGTCCCACGGGATATAGAATGGAAGGAATTTGTTAGAGAAGTAGTGACGGGAATAAAGACTATAGATGCAATAAAGCAGGTTGATGAAATATCAAAAAGAGAATGTATAATTACATTTAAAGATGAAGATAGTAAATGGAAGGTGTTGATGGAAAGTTGGATTTTTGATGAGATGAGATTAGAATTAAGTAGTGTTGGAAAGAAAATTAAAAGAGTAAAGCTAATGCATGTGCCGTATGAAATAACGAATAAAGATATTGAATTGAAATTTAATGAATACGGACAATGTAAAAGTATAAAGAAACAATACTATTTTCGAGATAAAGATATTCTGAATGGTACAAGAATAGTGACAATGGTTGGGACAAAGGAAATACCAAATTATGTAATTATACGAGGATGTAAAATAAGAGTTGAATACCGTGGAGTTAAATGGTTATGTAGAAACTGCTTAATGCAAGGACATAGAGTGAGAAATTGTCCACAGATAAAATGTTTTACATGTGGAGAAGCGGGACATACAAAAAGAGATTGTAATAAAGAAGTTGTAGAAGAAATGGAAAGTGAAGAAAGAGAAATGGATAATCAAGATGAAGGAAAAGAATGTGAAAATACGGATGAAGTGGAAACAGTAGTAGAAACACAAGTAAGAGAAAAAGATGATAGTATGGAAAAAATTCGAGAAGAACTGACAAAAGTATATGATATTTGTGAAAAAAGTATTGAGGAGGAAGGTGAATTGGGAATAGAAAGTAGTAAAAAAAGAGGACGGGATAGTACAGGAAGTGAAGGCCAAGATATAAAGAAAGGAAATATAGAGAGAGAAACTAGAAGTACTGTTAAAAAGAAAATAATTTATAAAGTCACCGATGCAATGAGAAGAAATTGGAAAGAATCGTCTCAGGAATCATGGCCAAAAGTTTTTGATGTTAAATTGGGAGGACAGGTTTATCGAAAGTCCTTATATGAATTAAAGGAAGAAGGATGGACAAATTTTGATTTCGCATTGTGGAATGAAATAATAAGTAAAGAAGACGAAGGAATAAAAGCAGTTTTAAAAAGGGAATTGGTGTCAAGTTTAAAAAATTTTGGAAAGACTACTTTTGCCTATAAGGCAACGAAAGGAACAATCCTGAGTGATGGATAGATACTATAATGTTTTAGTGTGTTTTTGGAGATGTAAATTGGTTCTGATCTTGGTTTTTTTGAGTTAGTTTGTATGGTTTTTTATTATTCTGTATTAGAATGTTGTATATACGGGTTATTAAATGTTTTATGATGTTTTTTGGATTAACAAAATGATTATGTAATTTGGTGGATTGAAAATTAAGTTTGTATGTTTAATTAACAAGTATTAATAATTGTTTGTAGTTTGTTTTTTAGGGTGATGGCTGCTGTGGTTGTTGATGCTACTTGATTGGTAAGGTATTGTGATTATTTTGAATTGGTTTTTGAGCAAGGATTGATGAAATATGAATGAATAATTGATGTTTGTATTGTTCAGCGGCATTTTCTCTACCGTCCCTCCGTTGTTCTTAATGGACAAGCCGGGGCCTTTTGGCTTGTTGGTATTCTCTGTTGGAGACGGACGGATATAAAATGTTTCGCTTGTGCTGTGGTTGGTTCTGTAGCCTTCCACAGTGCTCAAAACTTTGAAACCACAGTATCTGTTCTTATCAGCTTGATGTTTTAAATTAAGCCTGATTCTGCCTCATTTTGACGACTCCAGGATTCCGAGCCGGATGCTCCCCGCCGAGTCGGTAAGTAGTTTTTAGCGTTTTTCTCTTTCCTATCACTCTTCCTACTTCCGCTGGAAGGGCGGCCTGCACTGTTTAAACGCACAGTGTATTCGCTGCCTGACCAGCAACCACTTTCCTGTCGCGGCGTGATCACTGATCACGACGCAACGTGTACTTCTACTACTGCCTGGGCCAACCCAAGCANGAACACCAGGAGGAACAGGAAAGGTAAGCCTCACTCTTTATATTGAAGTAATGAATGAGCGCGAAAATTTTTTAAAATAACGGATCAAATCGAATTTTTTGCAAATGTTCGCATGGAAAATAATTTAATATCGAATCGGCAATTATTCTACGTTAATCACATAAATTTCCAACTTACGAAGCAATCGAAAAACTGTTTAGCATCTGAATGCTATCAGTATCTGCACCACGCAATGCTGTTATGGACTACGGCATATTTTCCTCCTGTGATGAATGGTGATGAAGTGGAGTTTTATGACGTTGTCAGGCCTTCCTCATGCAATACTCGATAATTCCTTTAGCTTTTTGCATCGTCACCTATCGTTTCCTGAGTTTCTTTCGTGTGTATTAACGGTTGTTTGCCGAATGACGAAACCTGGACACACCACAAGTGTTTTGTATGTCTCCACACTTGTCCCGTCGGCACCTTTGATGTGTTTTTTATCGCTTCTCGGCTTTATTGGCTAAGACCAAAGACTTGATGATTGTTAACCTTTCTTCAACCTCTAAGTGGATTTTGGACTGTGAAAAAGAAGTACGTGAATTTGAACTTGAGACAACGATTGGTGAATGTATCTTTGCTTTTTGCCTCTACTTTTCTAACCAGCAGATAGCTGGAGTAGCTGAAGGAGATGGCTGACTTGTACCAGAGTCAAGCAGCAGACTTCATGGCCAAACTTGGGATGGAGACAGCTGAGACGGAAGAATTGGGACGACAATTGGAAGAAATGATAGACTCATCGTATGATGGAGAACTCTTTGAAGATGGAGACGTTTTTGATACTGTTGCTGAAGAGGAAATTTCGACCATAGTTTCGGCCGAATCGAAAACGGAAGAAGTGAAAGATGAAAAAGAAAAGATAAGTTTATTGAATAAGATAAAATCAGTTAAAGTGAAAATAGATGAAAGAATAATGATAGATGAGTTAATAGAGGAAATAATGACAAAGATTGGAGATAAAGGAAAAGTGGAACAAGTCTGTTTTTATCCTAATAAAGTAGTAGAAATAGGATTGAGTACAGTAGAGGCAAAAGAGCATTTAATAGGACAGATAATAGTAATTAATGGAAAAGAAACAGTATTAGAAAGTGTAGAAAAAGAAGTATTAACTATAGCTGTTAAGTTTGTTCCTCATGAAGTTGATGAAACACTTCTACAGCAGATATTCAGTAACTACGGAAAAATTTTATATATTTATACTAGTATGGTTGGAACAAAATATAAAGTGAAGTCTGGTACTTATAGAATAACGTTGGTAACAAGTAAGAAGATTCCCAACTTTATAGAGATTTGGGGAAGACAGATACAAATATTTTACGTGGGAATGAAACCAAAATGCAGACGTTGTGGAAGTGGCGATCATTTGATCGCTGAATGTGTTGTAAAGAAATGTTACAGATGTGGAAGTTTATTACATTTAATTTGTGACTGTAAGGCATGTTACAATTGTAAAAAAAAAACATAATGCAACAGAAAATTGTCCGGTGGAAACTTATGCCGACATTATTAAAAGTGGACCCAGAAGTAAAAGTGCTGAAAGAAGGAGAGCAAGAAGTTTGGAAAAGAAAAGAAAAGATGATGATGTGCAGAGAGAAAAGGAAAGAGAACAGGAACAAGAAATAACAGAAATAGTAAGAGAAGAATATGAAATGGAAATGGAGGAAGGGAAACAACAGGAAATAGGACAAGTTAATGTAAAAGAGAAAGTGAGGGAAATAGATAATAGAGAGAATAGTCAAGAGAGAATAGTGTCGAAAGATAAATAAGGACAACAACACAGAAGAATGAAGGAACTGAAAAGATAAGTGGAAAAAGACCTAGAACAGAAGTAGTTAAAAAACAGAGAAAGAAAAAGGTAGCAAATTTGGGCAAAACCAAACATGGCTAGGTACCTAAAGGTAAACTCCATTAATATTACCGGATTTAGAGATATAGAGAAACAGGTATATTTATTGAACTTAATAATAGCAAATAAAGTAGACATTATAATGATTCAGGACACTAATATAAGGGACTTATTTGACGTTAGAAATTTAAGAAAAATTTATACAGGATTTAACATTTACGCTTCTTTTGCAGGTCGCAGGAGCACCGGTGTTATTACAATGATTCGAAAAAAGATAAAAGTGTATGATTTCAAAACAGACAGCGGTGGGAGAATTTTGACTGTTGATCTCCAGGTGAGTAATAAATTGATTAGAGTGATTAATTTATATGCGCCACCTCAGGTCTCCGAGCNCAGGCAACACCCATGCAATACCTGACATTTCCTGCAGCCTTTAGCATCGCTTGCTATCGTTTCCTGACGTTCTTTCGTGTGTATTAACGGATATTTGCCGATCGACGTCACCTGGACACACCACACGTGTATTGTACGTTTCCAGACTTGGCCCGTCGGCACCTTTGATGTGTTTTTTATCGCTTCTCGGCCTTATGGCTAAGACCAAAGACTTGATGATTGTTAACTATTTTTCGACCTCTAAGTGGATTTTGGACTTTGAAAAAGAAGAAAGTGAATTTGGACTTGAGATAAAGATTGGTGAGTGTATCTTTGCTTTTTGCCTCTACTTTTTTAACCAGCAGATAGCTGGAATAGCTGAAGGAGATGGCTGACTCGTACCAGAGTCAAGCAGCAGACTTCATGGCCAGAGTTGGGATGGAGACAGCTGAGACAGAAGAATTGGGACGACAATTGGAAGAAATGATTGACTCATCGTATGATGGAGAATTATTTGAAGATGGAGACGTTTTTGATACTGTTGTCGAAGAGGAAATTTCGACAATAGTTCCGGTTGAATCGAAAACGGAAGAAGGGAAAGGTGAAAAAGAAAAGATAAGTTTAATGAATAAGATAAAGTCAGTTAAAGTTAAAATAGATGAAAGAATAATGATAGATGAGTTAATAGAGGAAATAATGACAAAGATTGGAGATAAAGGAAAAGTTGAACAAGTTTGTTTTTATCCTAACAAAGTAGTAGAAATAGGATTAAGTACAGTAGAGGCAAAAGAGCATTTAATAGGACAGATAATAGTAATTAATGGAAAAGAAATAGTATTAGAAAGTGTAGAAAAAGAAGTATTAACTATAACTGTTAAGTTTGTTCCTTATGAAGTTGATGAAACACTCCTACAGCAGGTATTCAGTAACTATGGAAAAATTTTAAACATTAATCCTAGTATGGTTGGAACAAAATATAAAGTGAAGTCTGGAACCTACAGAATAACGTTGGTAACTAGTAAGAAGATTCCCAATTTTATTGAGATTTGGGGAAGACAAATACAAATATTTTATGTGGGAATGAAACCGGAATGCAGACGCTGCGGAAGTAGTGATCATCTAATTGCTGAATGTGTTGTAAAGAAATGCTACAGGTGTGGAAGTTTATTACATTTAATTCGTGATTGTAAAGCATGTTACAATTGTAAAAAAGAACACAAAGCAACAGAAGATTGTCCGGTGGAAACTTATGCCGACATCATTAAAAGAGGTCCCAGAAGTAAAAGTGCTGAAAGAAGGAGAGCAAGAAGTTTGGAAAAGAAAAGAAAAGAGGAAGAAGAGCAGAAAGAGAGAGAACAGGAACAACAAATAACAGAAATAGTAAGAGAAGAATATGAAATGGAAATGGAGGAAGAAAAACAACAGGAAATAAGAAAAAGTAGTGTAAAAGAGAAAGTACAGGAAATTGAAACCAAGTCAAGGGAGAATAGTGTTGAAAGAGAATCAAGGGCAGCAATACAGAAGAATGAAGGGAATGAAAAGATAGGTGTAAAGAGACCTAGAACAGAAGCAATTAGAGAACAGAGAAAGAAAAAGGTAGTAAATTTGACTAAAACTAAACATGGCTAGACACCTAAAGGTAAATTCCATTAATATTACCGGATTTAGAAATATTGAGAAACAGATATATTTGTTGAACTTGATAGTAACAAATAAAGTGGATATTATGTTGATTCAGGACACTAATATAAGAGATTTGTCTGATGTTAGATATTTAAGAAAAATTTATACAGGATTTAATATTTACGCTTCTTTTGCAGGTCGCAGGAGCACCGGTGTTATTACAATGATTCGAAAAAAGATAAAAGTGTATGATTTTAAAACGGATAGCGGTGGGAGAATTTTGACTGTTGATCTCCAGGTGAGTAATAAATTGATTAGAGTGATTAATTTATATGCGCCACCTCAGGTCTCCGAGCGGAAAGAAGTTTTTAATAATTTACACAGATATATGATTGGGATTAAGTATTTTATTTTAGCAGGCGATTTTAACAATGTTTTACAAGTAATTGATAAAAATAGAGTTTTACATTATGATGGGTCGCGAAAGATTTTAAAAAAGTTTATTGAGAATTTTAGTCTTATTGATGTTTATCGTTTTAAATATCCGCACTGTCCCGGTTTTACTTGNATTCGACTTACGTCGTTTTTCGACTTACGTCGTTTTCCTGGAACCAATTACCGACGTAAGGCGAGGTATACCTGTATATATCTGAAAATATAAATAATAGTTTTGACATAAGTATAGTTCCAATAGTAAATAGAAATAGAAGATTAAGTGATCATAAATTAGTAGATCTAGTGATAAAAATTGATAATGATATAGAAAGAAAAAGAAATATAAAGGTAACAAGTGAAATATTAGAAGACAGCTATTTCCAATCTCAAATAATAGAAATAATGAAAGAAAATGAAAATAATACAGAATGGGAGGATTGGAGAAAAATAAAGGAAAGAATAAATGAACAAGTAAAAATGACATGGTATAAATTGAAAAAAAGAAAATTTGATAAAATAAAATTATTGCAAAGAGAATTGACTAGGCAAATAATAGCAAATAATAATGATGAAATTGAAAGGGTGGAGAATGAAATAAGTAGAGAAATTAATAAAAGAAATGAGGAAAATTATACTAGATATAAAATGAAAAAATATAATATAAAGAGAAATGTAGAAAAAGTAATATTTGAGAAAGGAAAAGGCTGTAAAGAAAAATTAGAAATAAATAGAATTATAAGTGATAATAAGGAGATAACTAATACTGATGATATAATAGAAGAATTTGTTAAATTTTATACTTACTTGTTTAAAGACCCAGAAACAGATTTTAGATACTGGGATAATATATGGTCATATGTTAAACCTATAAAAGATAAAGATAAAAATGTATTAAATAAAATGATATCGAGAGAAGAAATAAGGGATGCTATCCAGGGGCTCCATAACCGTAAGGCTCCTGGACAAGATGAAATACCAGGAGAATTTTATAAATTTTTTAGCGAATTATACACAGATTATTTTTATAATCTTTTTAACACCCCTTTTGGTGAGGATTTTAGCTATGGTAAAATGATTTTAATAAATAAAGGAGACAGTGCGGATAGGGGGGTGAGTGATTTTCGCCCTATTACTTTACTTAATCTGGATTACAAGGTTTATAGTACAATTATAGCGAGGAGGCTTGAGGATGTTTTTAAAGATAATTTGGTGAACACTCAGAGTGCTGGGACGAAAGGTCGGAATATACAAAATAATATAATGATGATAAATGTATTACAAGAAATTTATAAGGAAAGAAAATCCCCACTCTCTGTCCTTTCAGTTGATGTGAGAAAAGCTTTCGATACCGTGAATCGTGACGTGCTCTGGGAGATATTAGGGAAATTTGGTTTAAATTATGAGGAAATAAGTCAAATAAAAAGACTTTATAATACTCCAAGTACTTTTATTTATTTAAATAATGAGGTGTCACGTGATATAGACTGTAGAGCAGGGGTCAGGCAAGGCTGCCCCTGCTCTATGATATTGTTTTCTATATATATTGATGTCTTATTGAAGTGTATTGTGAATGATGACTTGATAGAATCTGTTTATATTCCAGGAATGGAAATGAAATTAAAAATGATAGCGCATGCAGATGATGTAAATTTTATAGTTACGGATCATATAAGTTTAAGAAGAATCTATGATAAGATAAATGAATTTAGTAGATTAACAGGCATGCAGATAAATAGAACTAAAAGTAAAATAATAGATTTAGTAGGAAATATAAACAGTGAACTTCCGATAGAAAAAGTTGATAGATTAAAAGTGCTTGGAGTATGGATAGGAAAAGATAGTAAAAAATATAATGTAAATGATATGAAAGAGAAGATTAAGAATATTTTAGAAAAATGGAAAGAGATTTGGTTGTATCTCCCAGAGCGCGTCATGATAGTAAATAAAATAGCTATAGCTAGTATAATGTACACTCTTTATATAACAGATTTAGATAAAAGTGACATAAAACAATTAGAGAAATTATTATATAATTATATTTGGATGAATAGTTTTGAGCCTCTGAGCCGAAAAATGATGAGAAATAATAGAAACTGGGGGGGATGGAGAGTGTGGGATTTGAAGGACCTTGAGTGTTCACTACAGATTGGTCATATGATTAACACTCTAAAGTATAAGAATCACCCATTTTATTATGTTTTGCAATATGTTATGGGACCGATATCAAGAAAAGTCACTCGGGAGGTTAGACAATTTCCATTCCTAATGAGTAATAAGAAAAAATTTAAAAAATGGAGGGGAATTTTTAGAGACTTTTGTGATAAAAATGAGAATTTAATACATAGTAGTAATAAAATAAGACCGATTTTTGTTTATAACGAAATCCATAAACAACAGATAAATCTTAATATGATTAATTCCCCATATGATTGGAATCAAACATGGAAATATGTAATAGACTTACCTCCCGAGTGGTGTGAACTCACCTGGAGAATTTTAAATAATATTGTAATGTGTAAAGATTATTTGTACACGTACCACCGCGTCCGTGATTTCCGGTGCTCCAGATGCGGCCTGAGAGAAACAATTGAGCATATTTTTATTGAGTGTCCGGTGTCAAAAAAGGTATGGTTTTGGTTTAATAAACTCTGGAAGTTTAATATAACGTGGACTAATATAAAGTATTTTTTGGAGTTCCAGTTAAGAAATCGAAACAGATACATGCTGGTTTGGATGATTGCCCTTACAAAAAGATTGATATGGAAGGCCCGATGTGTATTGTTTTTTGAGAGAAAGAAATGGAATGTGACTTTAATAGTAACGAAAATTAAAGAAGAAGCCATGTTTAAAATTAAAAGTGACAAAAATACGATGAGTGAACAAGAATTTAACAAGCATTACGAAGGGACTGATGTGATATGGAAGGACAATAATGGCAAAATTGAGTTTTGTGATGATTAAATGAATTTTTATTGTAAATAAGTTATATTATTTATTTATATGTTAATTTAATTTTTTGCCTTTTTGGCTTTTTGTTGCCCTTTGGCTTTTTATGGTTCTAATTATATTTATAATTGTTGCCTGTTTGGCCTTGTTCATGTTCTGTTCTCTGTTGCCTGTTGGCTATGTTTATATATTGAATTGTTTGTTCTTGTTGATATTTTTAAATTATTTGTATTGAATGTTGCCTATTGGCTAATGTGTTTTTCTGTAACACTATTTTAATTGTCGGGAAGCGATTTTGTATTTATTTTGTGTTCATTTTTGATGAAATGTTTTGATGTTAAATTTATTAATTTATTTTTTTTGTCGGGTACGTTTGATGTAATTAACAGATTGTTCTTTTTTGTTGTTGTATGATGCTTTATCGAAGTTGTAGAATTTCATTACGAAAATAAACAAGCACGATGGCGATTTCGACCAAACGCGAGGGGGGATAAAAGACTTACCTTTTCTTCATGTTATTATAAAGTAATCGCTTCTTTGAATGAAAACCAACTGTATTTGATTAGGATATTAGCCCTATTATCTACAAACTTTGATTCATAGTATCTGTTCTTATCAGCTTGATATCTGATACGGTCTCCATCGGAGACCTTCGATATTAACCTGATTTTTGGAACGGGGCGGGAAAGGGGGCTTGCTCCCTCCCCGNAATGGAGGGGAATTTTTAGAGACTTTTGTGATAAAAATGAGAATTTAATACATAGTAGTAATAAAATAAGACCGATTTTTGTTTATAACGAAATTCATAAACAACAGATAAATATTAATATGATTAATTCCCCATACGATTGGAATCGGACATGGAAATATGTAATCGATTTACCTCCTGAGTGGTGTGAACTCACCTGGAGAATTTTAAATAATATTGTAATGTGTAAAGATTATCTGTATACGTACCACCGTGTCCGTGATTCCCAGTGCTCCAAATGCGGCCTGAGAGAAACAATTGAGCACATCTTTATAGAGTGTCCGGTGTCAAAACAGGTATGGTCCTGGTTCAATAAGCTCTGGAAGTTTAACATAACGTGGATTAATGTAAAATATTTTTTGGAGTTTCAGTTAAGAAATCGAAATAGGTACATGCTAGTCTGGATGATAGCCCTTACAAAGAGAATGATATGGAATGCCCGGTGTGTATTGCTTTTCGAAAGAAGAAGGTGGAATGCGACTTTAATAGTAAGAAAAATTAAAGAAGAGGCCAAGTTTAAAATTAAAAGTGATAAAAATAGTATGAGTGAACAAGAATTTAAAAAGTACTATGAAGGAATTAATGTAATATGGAAGGATAATAATGGCAAAATTGAGTTTTGTGAAAATTAAATGTTTTTATTGTAAATAAGTTATTTTGTTTAATTATATGTTAATTTGATTTTTTGCCTTTTGGCTTTTTGTTGCCCTTTGGCTTTTTATAGTTCTAATTATATTTATAATTGTTGCCTTTTTGGCCTTGTTCATATTCTGTTTTCTGGTTGCCTTTTGGCTATGTTTATTTATTAAGTTGTTTATTCTTGTTGATACCTTTTAATTATTTAATTGAATGTTGCCTTTTGGCTAATCAATGTGTAAATTGAAATACTATAAAAATTATATTTATTTTTTGTAATACTATTCTAAAGACTGTCGGGAAGCGATTCTGTAAAAAAATACTTTTATGTCGGGAAGTGATGTTTCTGTAAAAGAAAATTTATTTATTTTAATTCATGAAATGTTTAAATAATTGATGTTAAATTTAATACTTTATTTTTGTCGGGTTTGTTTGCTGTAACTAACATATTGTTCTTTTTTGTGTTGTATGATACTTTTTCAAAGTTGTAGAAAAATTTACTATGTAAAATTATGGAAATAAATAAGCATGATGGCGATTTCGACCAAACGCGAGGGGGGATAAAGACTTACCTTTTCTTCATGATATTCTAAAGCTAATCGCTCCTCAGAAGGAAATCCAACTGTGTTAGGTGCCCGCTTTTTTAACTACAAACTTTGATTTATTAGTATCTGTTCTTATCAGCTTGATGAATCTTCGCTAAAATAGCTCCAGACCTGGATTTCGAGCCCGATCCTACTCCCCAGTCCTCTGGGTAAGTATACTCTTTGATTTTGGTTCTCTTTCCTTTACTCTTCTCTCTTCCGCCGGAAGAGCGGCCTGCATGGTTTAAACGCACCGTGTATTCGCTGCTCAACCGGCAACACTTTCGCCTATCGCCGCCAGCCCAGCCTGGTTGCCTTCTTGGTGTTCCGTCTGGACACCCCGTGGTGCTCGCTCGAGTGACCCGTGGTGCTTCGCTCAGGACACCTTCTTTCTTCCTCTCCCTGCCCCTCCTTGATTGGCTGCCCAGCACCCCAGGGGGCACTTCTGGACTTCTCTTCTTATCTTTCATTACTGCACATTTGGTCACCATGCCAACGATCACAGTCCTAGTCCCGCTGCAACCTCCTCATGGTTGCGAGCTCTGTTTGCCCATACCAAGGGACTACATTGATCATGCAGGCCTCGTCCGACATCTGAAGAGGGAGCATGGCACCTCCTTGCACTTCGAGTGCCGCGCATGCGGCCTCATCTCTGAGAAGCTCAAGGCTCTTAAGGCCTATCAACGCCGTGTTGAAGCCTGTCGGGCTAGCATTGAAGCCGGCTCCCCTCCGCATCCACCTCCCGCCGATCGCCGTAGAAGGAATATACCTCTTAGGCCCCGAAGGACCTACAACAAGGCGCAACCTCAGCAAAACAACATCTCTCCTTCCTCGGCTAGCGACCAGTCTTCACACTCTGTTGCCATGTCCTCTCCGTCCTCCAGTGCCAACACCTCACGACGTAGAAGAATCACACGGCCCGTCCAGAGTATCATCGACAACACCCAGATGTCTCCTGTCCCGCAGCAGACCTCACCAGTCACGGCACCTACCTCCCCCAGTACTTGGAGGGCGGGAAACCTGTCCTACAGCCAGGTCGTCAGTCAACCACCGCCGAACCACCGCCGAACCACCCCCATCTCAGCCCAAGGCACAACAGGACTCTACCCAGGACAACGCTCGTAGCCCGCCGTGTACTCGCACTTCTACCGAGGCCTGCAACCGCCACCTCGATAGGACCCCCCTGGCCTCTCCTTCTACCAGTCCATCTTCGCCTCACCCCACTGCAACAAGGCCCAGGAGACGCCGACAGGTGCCTCGCCAAGTCAGCAGCCGCACCCCCAGTCCTGCCAACACTTCACGCCAGCCTGACCCAGGGCCCGTGTCTGTCTCCACCACCCACCAGGACCCCGGCAGCCATGCAGCACCTCGCAGAATCCCGTCAGCAAAACCACCTCACCACCTTCCTCCGCCGGAACCTCTTCCATTCCCAGCTGGGTCGCAAACTGGAAGCATCGGTTCGACATGGCCATCGATGGAGATATGCTTGAGGTAATGGTAAATGATCTTGTTGCTTTAGCCCAAGACATCTGCGCTGTAGCCGACACTGCTATCCAGCCCAACGTGCCATCCACACCACAACACCCCATCGCTGCAGACGCAAGACGGATTCAAAGACTTTACAAGGTCAACAAAAAGAAGGCCGTCAGCTTCATCATGGAAGGACGACCCAATTACTGCAACATTGACCGTCAGGACCTGCAGACTCACTTCAAGCAAATATATGCCTACAACCAGCAACACCACCCATCAGCCCCTCCAGTTGCACCACCTGACCCCATTCCTGATCTTAATAATCCATTAGCCGAACCTTTCACTCCTGCAGAGGTAAGTTTCCGCCTAAGGCGTTGCCACAACACGGCCCCAGGCCCTGATGGCTTCCACTATCACCACTGGGCCCGGGTCGATCCGCAAGGGATCAAACTCTCCAGTGTGTTCAACGCCGTGCTATGCACCTCCTACATTCCACCATGCTGGCAGTGCTCTAACACCATCTTGATGCACAAAAAGGGCAATGTCAACAACATCGGCAACTGGCACCCCATTGCCCTTTCCAACACCCTCGGAAAGGTCTTTGCTGCCTGCCTCGCCAACAGGCTGCTGAACTGGTGCAAGAACCATGACATTCTCTCTTGTGCCCAAAAGGGGTTTCTTCAGCACGAGGGCTGCCTCGACCACAACTTCCTTTTACAAACCACCATACAAGACGCCAGGAGGAAGCGTAAGTCGTGTCACATCGCGTGGTTGGACATCCGCAACGCCTTCAGGTCTGTGCCCCAAGGCACAATCATCCAATGCCTCCAGTGGTGTAATCTACATGAAGACAGTGTGGACATTGTGAACAATCTTCTTCAGAACTGCACCACGAGGATTCGCGCCAACGATGGATACACCGAAGAGATTCCCATCTACTCCGGAGTCAAGCAGGGGTGCCCCCTAAGCCCTCTGCTCTTTAACATCGTGGTGGAAACAGCAGTCAAGAGCGTCCATGCCCTCCAGCTCGGCTACACACTTGAGGGAGAGCACATCGACATATTAGCCTATGCCGATGACCTCGTACTCGTCAGCTCTACACCTGAGGGACTGCAACGTCAACTGAACTGCATCTCTCGCTGGGCAGATTGGGCAGGCCTGGAGTTCAACCCAGGTAAGTGTGCAACTCTATCCATTTTAGGGAAGCAGCACAACACCGGCGACAACACGTTCAAAGTCCAGAATGCCGACATCCCGCTACTGCACGCAACGGACTCCTACTCCTATCTGGGCATCTCCACGGGGTTCTCCACCCGCCACCCCGATAACAGCGTGGTTTCTAACCTGGAGAAGAGCGTCCAGAAGATCGATGAATCTAAGCTCGCTCCGTGGCAGAAGATCGACGCGATTAACACGATGCTTCTGCCCAAGCTCACATACCATCTACTGCTAGGCTCCAACTCCAAGGGACGCCTTCGCACTCTTGACCGCTTCATCAAAAAATGCACGAAGAAGTGGCTATACTTGCCCCAACAGGCCAGCCCCGAAGTGGTGCATCTTCCTCACGACCACGGGGGGACCAACATTACCCCCTGTGGCACTCTGGCTGACATCTGCCAGATAACACACGACGCACATCTATTTACATCAAGGGACGAACGGGTAAGTGCCATAGCATTAAACTCTCTTCGCAGTGTCACCCGCAAACGTATTCGTCGGGACCCCACACTGCAGGACCTCTGCACCTACCTCAACGGATCCACAGAAGGCAAATTTGGAGTCGACCCAGCCGACTACACATCCACATGGACACGTCTTCGTATGGCTACCCGCAGGCTCCGGAGATCCATTGACATTGCCTGGGCCGTCATCGATGACTCCATCACCATCACCACTACCGGCAACCCAGTTCCGAGACATGTCACAACCAAACTCCTTACGTCAATGACCAAGAATGCACTCCTGAACCGCCTTCTGCAGAAACCGGACCAGGGCAAGGCGATTAAACTCACCGCCCTGCATCCGGCCAGCAATCACTACCTTAAAGATGGCCGCTACACCTCCTTCGCCGACTGGAGGTTCATACATAGGGCCCGTCTTAGTGTGGTCCCTTTGCGTGGTTTCTGTCGCTTCGGACAGTTCTCCACCAGATGCCGCCGCTGTGGTTTCGAGAAAGAGACTTGGCCCATGTGTTAAACCACTGCGGCAGGAATCTGCACATCGCCACTGAACGCCACAACGCCATTCTGAATCGACTTCGCCGAGCAATTAACGATGAGGACTTAACCATCCGGTGCAATCAATGCGTCCAGGGATACGAGGGCAACTGCAGACCGGACCTTGTGGCCATAAGTGAAGCAACAAAGACTGCCACCATAGTGGATGTTGTCATCCCGTTCGAAAACGGTCATGACGCGTTCACAAACGCCAGGACCAAGAAGGTAGAAAAATACTCATCCCTCACCCAACATTTCCGCTCCAAAGGCTACGACACCTTCTGCGACGCCTTTGTCATCGGCTCACTGGGTGCTTACGACCCCAGTAACATCGCAGTCCTGCAGCGCCTAGGGATTGGCCGTAAGTACTCTAAGACTATGATCAAGTTAATGGTCAGTGATAGTATTCGCTGGAGTCGCGAAATCTACATACATCACTTGGCCCATGGACACTCATCATACCAACACAGCCAACCGCCAACTAGGATCAACGTTCAACAGCAGTCACAGAGGTCTACATCACCTCTGAACACTCAGCGACCAGACTCCAACTAATCTCTGGCTACATGCCACCGTACTTCCTATGTATATATCTAACACACCGTTGTACATAACTTCTTTGGCAGGCTATGCGCCCATGTCGTCGGATTACTTTACCTTTTTTGTCATCACCAACAAGCTGGCTATGAGCCCATGTCGCGGCTTACACCTTTGTACTTATCTTTTCCTTTTATCACACCCCACACTTTGTATATATTTTAAGGAATTTAATAAAATCGTTTAAATCTGTTCTTATCTTGATGGGAACGGACGCGCGGTGGTGAGCTCCGTGTATCAGTGCATTTTACTGCAGATATAGTGATCTTTGGTTAAAGTGTTATATATCTTTGGAATTGTGACAGTCTAAGGATTACAGTGGTGTCATATTTTTGAGTGAGGGACCGTAACTTTTTTAGTTACGGTCGCTAGAAGATACCGGCGACCGAAGACCGGCCAGCCGGAAATCGGTGGTTCATCCACAAGATTTGGAACAACAAAGTGACAAAGGGACATAACGTGAGTAAGAAATGACTTTTTTGGGGACAATAGGCCAATTTAGACAAGAGATATTCGGACTCTAAAGTTTGAGGCAAGGCGGGCTTTGAGTGGAAGCATCGGGCCTGTCACGTAATATCTCAGAAAATCTTTTAATTCATCTGAAAAAGAACGAGTTCAGTAAAATAATATAAAAAATTCATCAAAAAATCTCCAACCGGAAAAAAGTTACAGCGAATTTAAATTTTGGACAATCTACCGCCATTAACCTCAACGGAATTTTTGGTGCCGGTTCCCTAGGCAACGGACGCGTTGCCGTGGTTACTAAACCAACATTTCCCGCTAGCGCGAAAACGAAGGTCAACTTTCCTGCTTCCATTATGTCATCGGCTGCCATTAGCAACGGTGTTCCAACAATGGATGCAACTACAGAACAGGAGCCAACGACTAGTTCGCGGGCTACTGGGCACATCGAGTTGAAGGATGCAGAAAAGCATCTCATTGGAAATGAAATAGAAGATCATTTACAGAACGAGGAAGAATTAAATGCAGAAATACAGGAGGAAACGACAGAAAAAGAAGACGAAGAACAAAGTTTAACTGAAGAAATTTCGGACAAACTTAAGAAATACACTTCCATAAGATCGGTAAGATTCACCTATGAAGAAAGACTGGACACTGTTAACTTAATAAAAGCAATCGAAGACAAATTAAACGAAGAAGGAAGCGTATATCAAGTAAGTTATCAACCCAAGAAAATAGTAGAAATAGCATTAAAAACAGTTAAACAAAAAGAAGCATTGGTAGGGCAACAATTACAGGTAGGAGACTGTGTATACAATTTAGAAAGTTTAGAATCAGAATTAGTAGCTATTACAGTTAGACATGTCCCAGGAGAGATAGATGAAGAAATGTTAAAACAAATTTTTAATAAATTTGGAAAAGTGTTAAACGTATATCCAAACTACCATCCAAACACAAAAGTTAGGAACGGCATATATCGCATTCCAATAGTAACACGAAAGAGAATTCCAAGTTTCATAGATGCATATGGTAGGAGGCTGCAGATTTATTATCCAGGAGTGAGGAAAGAATGCCTAAGATGCGGCGATTTAGAACATGAAATACGTGAATGTCCTATTAAGTTATGCTTTAGATGCAAAAGCAAACTGCATTTAATCAAAGATTGTCCCGCATGTTACAATTGTGGAATTATTCATGAAAAAGGGGACAAATGTCCCAAGATATCATACTCTGAAATATTAAGAAGAGGGCCAAGAAAACAAAGCTTAGAAAGAAAGAGAGAAAGAAATATAGACAAATTAGTTAAAAACAAAAATGAAATACCAAAAACAGTAGTAAATAAAACACAGGAACAGAAAGAAAAAATACCAAATAAAGAAACAGAAACAAATGATAGCTTAAAAATAAACCAAGGGAGTAATACAATAGAACCAGTAGAGAAAAAAGAAGAGGTAGAATAAGAGAAAAAGAGGTAGTAAAACCTAAGATAAGTGTAAACACAAACAGTCAAGAAAACACCCCAGAAAGAAAAGGGAAAAGGAAAGTAAGTAGAGAACGCCAAGCAAAAGAAAAAATTGCCAAAAAATCTTCCATATGGAATGAAATCGAGCAAAGAACAGACTTATCTGAAAATCAAAAAACCACAGAGTTAAACAGATTATTATGGAAAATAGCTGAAGAAAAAGGGGTAAGAAGAACAATGTCGGTTTCAGATCTATATAGACTCTCGAAGACAACACACTCTAGCACAGAAAATGGATAGAAACAGAATCATAAATATGAGAAGTTATAACATTACAGGCTTCAGGGATAAAAGAAAGCAGTATAGTTTATTAAATTTAACATATATAGGAAAAGTAGACATAGTAATGTTACAAGATACAAATATATATAACTTCGAAGACCTAAGAGCGTTGAGAAAAGTGCTTAATAGTTATAATATATATGCATCTTTTGCAACTAGAAGAAGCACAGGTGTTATAACTCTGATACATAAAAACATTAAAATACAAGACTTCCAAACTGACAGTCAGGGAAGGGTCCTGGCAGTTGACGTACAAGTTGGTAATAGACCGATAAAAATAATAAACATTTATGCACCGACAAATGCAGCACAAAGGAAAGAGTTTTTTAATAAATTGCCAAACTTCTTACGAGGGGGCCGAGATTTAATTGTAGCAGGAGATTTTAATTGTATATTACAAGAGATAGACAAAAACAAGCCTCTACACCCCGATAGTTCACGACAAATCCTACAAAAGATAACAGAGGATTACAACCTAACAGATATTTTTAGAAAAGCCTTCCCAAACAGTCTATGTTTATTCTTTATAATACAAATTTGAATAAGGAGGATATTAGAATGATAGAGAAACCCATTTTTAGATATTTGTGGGATAAGGCCTTTGAGCCACTTAGTCGTGTAATGATGAAAAATGATATTGAGAATGGTGGATGGCAGATATGGGATGTTAAATCTCTTGACCAATCGGTTCAATTGTCTGTAGTATTTAATGTCTTAAAGAGGAAAAATCATCCTCTATATTATGTATTTAGATATGTATTGGGGCCTGTTGCCAATAGGGTTACACAAATGACTGAAAATTTTCCTTTTGTGGTTAACAATAAGAGAAAATATAAGAGATGGCAGAAGCAGGTGACTGAAATAATGAATCAAAATAGTAATAATATTTCTCGAGACCAGAAAAAATTTATAGGTATATACATAAACAATACTTTAGTGTTGGTATGGAAACAAGTACAAGAGATTGGGGAAAAACCTGGGCAAATGTAAATATGTTACCACCTGAGTGGAGAGAGACCACCTGGAGGATCATACAAAATATTGTTATGACAAAACAGTATATGAACTTATATCATGGAAGAAGGGATGATAAATGTGTTTATTGTGGAAGAGTGAAAAGTATCAAGCATGTGTTTCATGAATGTCCTAGAGCGAAGGCTGTGTGGGGATGGTTGGCAAGAATTTGGAAGACAAAAATTGAATGGAAACAAATAAAATACCACACTGATTATAAAGTTCAGGGAAAGAGTGTATATATGCTGAATTGGATGTTAGCATTGAGTAAAAGATGGATTTGGAAAGGAAGGTGTATACAAACTTATGAAAGGAGACAAATAAGAGCTACTTATATTGTAATAAAGAGTAAAGATGATGCCAGATATAAGTTACAAAGTGATATGGAAAATTTGAGTGATAATGAAAAATTGAAATATTATAGAGGAAACTGAGGGTATTATCTGGAAATATGAAGACAGGAATTATTTATTTAATGATGAATGGAGTACTTAAGTGTCGAGAAGTGATATTTGATATGATGTTTATAAATTGTGATTTATTTTAAGTTTAATATGAGTAAATTATAACTCTACTTATGTATTGGGATTGATATTTAAATGTTTAAGTTTTAAAGTTTGGTGGGAATTTAAATTAGATTTTTATGATTATTTGTAAATTGGATGTTATCTTATTGTTTATGTTTTGTAGTGAAGGTTATATTTTTTGTAAACACACAATAGCTCCGGTTAGGAGTGTTGTTATATTAGTGTGAATTTATTGTTTGTTTGATTTATTGTTTGATGTAATGGTTATACCCATTAGCCCTAATATAGGGTTGCTTTTTGGGTATTTAAATTAAATTTAGTGTTTAATTTAGTTTTTAGTATGCACCCTTAGCCCAATTACAAAGGGCAGTATTTTGATGGGGTGTCTTTTATTTTTAAGTTTAGATTTAGTTTATTGTTTGTATAAACACCCTTAGGCCCAATGACAAAGGGCAGTTAAATGGGGTGTTTTTAGTATTTAAATGTTTAGGTTAAGGTTATATTGTTTAGACCCATGGCCCATATTAAGGGAAGTTTTTAAAACATGGGTGGTTTTATTTATGTTTTTAGTTATAAATGTTTACTTATTATTAATAGGTTTACACCCAATGCCAAATTTTAAATGGCAGATTTAAATGGGTGGTAAAAATTATTTAAGGTTCTTGTGATGTTGTATTGGGGTTTAAATCTTTGGTGATTTTTTAGATTATGGTTTTTTGTGTTTTTTGTGTTGCGTCTTCATTTAATTGTGGTGTTTTTTGCCATAAATTAGATGTGTATTAAATTAAAATGTTTTATTTATTTTGGGGTTTATTGTAATTTAGTTTTAATATTAATATTACTAATAGTACTTACCTTATAAGTTATTGACTGAAATCTTTAGATGAACAGATGTAAAAAAGGGTTGAGCAGATAGGTTTTGTGCTGGAGACGCAACCTAAAATACAAAAATTTTTTAAACTTTAAAACATCATTAGTATCTGTTCTTATCAGCTTGATGATCTTCAGCTGCTAATCTTCAGGACGCCGACCGGACTTCGAGCCACCTGCTCCCCGGACTCTGGGTAAGTTGTTTTGGTTACTTTCTCTTTCCTCTCTCCTTCTCTCTTTTGCCAGAAGAGCGGCCTGCACGGTTTAAACGCATCGTGTATTCGCTACTCGACTGGCAGCACTTTTGTCTATCGCCGCCAGCCTAGGCTGGTAGCCTTTCTGATACTCCGCCTGGACACCCCGTGGTGCTCGCTTGAGAAGCCCGTGGTGCTTCATTCAGGACACCTTCTTTCTTCCTCTCCCTGCCCCTCCTTGGTTGGCTGCTCTGCACCCCAGGGGGCGCTTCACCCACTATCCCTCTCTCTCTAAATCTACACATTTGATCTACGCTGTCATGACTGAGCTTACAGTGCTAGTCCCTCTACACCCACCACATGGGTGCCAACTGTGCCTACCGATACCCCACAACTATGCAGATCACGCCGGCTTAGTTAAACATCTAAAGCACATCCATGGCACAACCCTCCAGTTCGAATGCAATGCCTGCGGGTATACTCATGATAAGCTCAAAGTGATCAAAGCCCACCAGCTGAAGGCCAACGACTGCCGTGTAAGGATAGAAGCCTGCTCGCCTCCACCCCCACTCCCGGCAGACCTTAAAAAGGTGTGCATTCCTACGAAGCCAAGAAAGCCGTACGCTCGTATAGCACCTAAAACAGCGCCGACTCCCTCTCCTAGCAGCGATGAATCCTGGAACTCGGCACCTCCGTCCCCACCAACCGAGCATGCAGCAACACAGACAAGGAGAACCACAAGGTCCCTCCAAATTGTCATCAAGGAAAATCACTCCCTGCAAGCTGAGCACACACCTAGTGCACCAGCCACTCCACCGCCTGGCATCCAAGGGCCCAGCCAAGATACAACATCTGTGCAAGTACAGCCCACGCCCAACGGTAGGAGACGTCGGCAGAGACAAAGGACTTCTGCAAGACCCCAGCCCAATGGTGAACAGCAGCTGCCGAACATGCCAACACAGGATGCTATGCAGCAGCCAACAGTGTCTACAACTCCACCAGGTAGGCCAATTACATCCACGTCCCCTTCTAATTCTTGTACACTCAGCTCCCCGTACCGGAGAAACGTCACTCCAAGCCCAGCCTCTCCAGCGCCCTCGCCTACACAACATCAAGGAGAACCTACAGGAGAACTCCACCAGGACCCGCTGTCTACGCAACCACAACAGGCCCCAGACGCACCTACACCAGACGACGGACCCCCCAGTGGGTTACGGCGTGGGCATCACAATTTGAGGCAGCACAAGACGAGGACATGTTGGAGGGTATCCTTGCTGACTTCATCCAATTGGCCTACGAAATCAGCGACATCCAAGGCCCGTGGCAGTCCAACAGGAACACTGCCAATAACACATCGACCCGTCAAATAGAGGCAAGTGAACTGCAACGCCTCTATCAAACTAACCGAAAACATGCTTTTGATCACATTATAGGTGGAAGCTCACGGTTTTGTCAAGTCGAAATGACCAAAGTGCAACAGCACTTTAAATCAATCAATGAATGCAACCCGCAAGTGAACACCACACCTGTTCCTGCAACACAAGACCAGCGAGTAACCCGCTCAACATCCCCTTTACACCGGAAGAGGTAGCCACCCGTATTGCTGAAGGTCACAACACCGCACCAGGCCCGGATAAGATCAGATATCATCATTGGTGGTGCATCAACCCCAACGGTATCATCCTGGCGGCGATATTCAACACCGTACTCAGGATCGGCTACATCCCAGTGAGCTGGAGGGAGTCAACCACGGTACTGATTTTCAAGAAAGGTGACTGCACGGACCTCCACAATTGAAGACCTATTTGCTTATCGAACACTCTAGGTAAGCTTTATACAACCTGCCTAGCAGATAGACTGCTGAAGTGGTGCCACAACAACGACCGCATCTCCACATCCCAAAAGGGATTTCTCCATTACCAGGGATGTGTTGAGCATAACTTCCTCCTGAAAACAGTAATTCAGGATGCCAGGTGTACCAGGAAGGAATGCCACATTGCCTGGTTGGACATCGTGAACGCTTTTGGCAGCGTTCCCCACTGTGTCATTTGGGAATCTCTCAAATGACACTTTCTCCACCCAGATGCAATCTCCACTCTACAACGGCTATACGAAGGTGCCACCACTAGGGTCCGCACCTCCATGGGACACACAGAACCCATCGCCATGCTGTCAGGGGTAAGGCAGGGCTGTCCTATCAGCCCCCTGCTCTTTATCCTCACCATGGAGCCAGCCCTAAGACACATCCAAACACTCGACAAAGGGTACTACATCCACGGACAGTCGGTAAGTGCACTAGCCTACGCTGATGACATCGCACTTGTCAGCAACAGTGCTGAGAAAGATAAGGGCCTCACACAGAGGTATAGCCCATGTTCAGACTAGAAAAGGAGGAAGAGTTGAGAGTGTAAGAAGGGGTAAGAGTAAGGAGAAGTAAAGTGAGATAGGATAGAGGGAAAAAGTAGCCAGGGTCATGGGACCCGTGGGCGCCTGCATCGCATTTATTAAATAATAACACAGTACAAAATAACAATAGGATTATTACAGAATTACATACATAGAAATATAATTACAAGATTGGTAGGCGCGACAATAGTAATTTGGAGTATACAAAAATACACGTGGGACAGAGACATATATTATTTACACAGTATAAAGAGGTTAACAGTAGGAGTTGACCGACAATGTCAGATGTAATCGCGGGTTACAAAACAGCTGAAAAAGTAAGGACAATAGACACAGAGAATACAATAAGTGGAGACAAGTAGACACAAAAGCGTACCTATAAAAGGTAGCTAAGTCCAATTAAGCTGATACCAAAAGATGCAAGATGATAAACACAGTTCCATAGGTAGTTGAAAATCCATCACCAACTATAGGGAAGAAACAATCTAGTAGAGCTTCTTGATATCAGCTGCAAATTTCTTCAGGGCCTTGAAATTGTTCTTATCAATAGTGAAGTCTTTGAGAGTGCAAGGCCAGTTGAACCCATTTGCCTGAACAGTCTCTGCCAGTTTCTTACGATGAGTAATGTGGAAAGGGCAGTGGAAGATAACGTGCACAGGCTCTTCCTCTTCCTTCAGGTCGCAGTTACACTGACCGTCAGTCTTATTGAGAAACCTCTTGAGGTAGGAGTTTAAATTCCCGTGACCTGTAAGGAGTTGAGTAAGCTGGAAGGTGGTGTAGCGTGGGTCGTGCATACTGTCGGTGGGAGATGGGAAAAAGCTATGGGTGAGCCTTCCCGTGTCCCCATTATCCCAGCGGGACTGCCAGAGCTTGAGGATAATCTTGTGTATCTCATTCCTGACGTAGTTTTTGCTGATGCCAGTGTAAGAAGTGGTGGAGGCCAAAGTACGTGCTTTCCGAGCAAGAAGATCAGCCCGCTCGTTCCCCGTGATCCCTGAATGACCCTTGATCCAATGAAAGTCCACCCTGATGTTAAGAGCCGTAAGTTCTTGAAGCTTGCGGATGCTGTCATTAACAATGGGGAGGGTGGAGTTAAGTTTAATGATCTGTTGGATTGCTATCCTGCTGTCACTAAATATTCCGTAGCTGTGATTCTTCCAGTTGTGTTGATTAGATAGAATCCAATCTATGGCAAGGTAGATGGCAAGAGACTCCGCCTGATTGTTGGTACAGTGCGGAGCTAATTTCCTGCATGCCTGATATAGGCACTGCTGGTCCTTGTAGATTACGACCGCACAGCCCACCCCCTCAGGAGCCTTGGACCCGTCAGTATAAATATGGATGTTGTGGTTCTCATTGTAGCTGTTGTCGAGGCTGTAAGATGGGACAAAACTGGGGTGGATGGGGTAGTAGTCATAATGCTTGTCAAAACCATTGGAGATGAGAAGCTCCGCAAGAGAATTGATATCCTCACAGTGCTTCTCTTTTGCTATTATGTTGTTAAAATGCTCAAGGCTGGTCTCTTTCTTGGCCACTTTGTCGAGATTATATTTTAAGAAAATTTCTTTGACCTTTAGGTCAATGGGCAAAGTCCGGTTAATTACAAGAAGGGCCTCAGTGGGGGCTGTCTTGTATGCTTTGGCAGCATTGATACCTAACAGCCTTTGGATTGACAGGAGCTTCCTACGAATATGTACTCTGGTGGCCGCTGAGCCCCAAATTTCTGCTCCGTATGTGATGATAGGCTCAATTGCCGCTATATAGAGAGTCCTGCTTGTCAAAGGGCCATAACCCCACCGGTTCCTGCAAATAGTTTTTAGGGCCTGGGCAGTTTTCGTTGCTTTCTCATAGACATAGTGAACATGGTCTGTCCAGTTCAGTTTCTGGTCCATAACTATGCCCAAATATTTAACAGCCGTGTGATTCTTTATCTTGATGTTGTTGATCTTAATGCTAGGACCTTTCTTAAGGATGTTCCCTTTCGGGAAAACAATCACTTCACATTTCTTATAATTAATTATTAGCTTAGTTTTTTCACACCAGTTAGATATGAGCTTCAGTGTATTGTTTATCCTTTCCTGGAGGACTTCATTGTTCACATGGCTGAGCAATAGAACCGTATCATCAGCATACCCCTGTATGTGAGCCTCGTATTCCTTGGGGATGCTGTTTTGGAGTTTTAGTAAGTCGTTATAAATAACATTCCAGAGATATGGTCCAGATTTTGATCCCTGGGGGCAGCCTCTGTAAATATTCTGTTGAAGGTAGGTGTTATTACCAGTATCCACCTGGATACTGCGGTCCTGTAAATAACTGTTAGTTAACCTATATAAGTTGCCAGGGCACTTGTTGTTCTTGAGGTTGGTAAGAATGGCCGGCCACCATGCGTGATCAAATGCCCCTTTAAAGTCTATTGTAACCATGAGGCTGTGTTTGCCTTCTTCACGGGCCTTTGTAATCCGGGTCTTTAGGTTGTCAATGGCTGCGATGGTGTTTTTGCATTTCCTGAAACCATACTGCTTCTTGTCCATTATACCATTATTTTCATAGTGATAAATGATCCTGTTTATTAGAAGAGCATCTAGGACCTTACCAATTACGGACAAAAGAGAGATCGGTCTAAAGTCCGAGGCAGTAGTGGGAATAAGGTCTTTGTTTTTCGGGATCAACTTGACTGTGGCCTGTTTCCAGGCAGCAGGAAAGTAATTAATATGTAGGCACCTGTTCAACAAAATACAGAAGGTGGTGGGGATTGCTTGAAAGGCAATCTTGGCCATTTTAGCGGTGATCTTATCTGGGCCTGGAGCTTTTTTCAACTTCAATTTATGAAATTCTTTAGCAATTTCCAGGGAGGTAAACGGGATGTCGTTGGTTTCATTATAGCTGTTTAGAAGGCTCTCCCTTATCTCTTTGTGGTAGTGCTTGTCAGTAGAAATAGAGTCAGAAGGAAAAAGCTCATTGATTATGTGCTGGTAGGTCTCAGTGATAGACTGGGTGTAGTCAGTGTTGTTGATCTGAATGGATGGAGGGACTTCAAGCCTTTTCCCTTTCTTCGCAGCCACATAAAAGGGAGTGGACCAAGGGTTGTCATTACCCACAGTTGTGCAGAACTGTCTCCAGACCTGCGACCTAGCCTTGTTAATAGATGTCTTGTACTCCCTGAGAAGGGTTGTGTACCTCATACGTAACTCTTGTTTTCTGCCTGGGTCTGTTTCCTTTCGCAACTTCTTTTTAGTTTTCCTGAGGGTATTCCGTTGGTTGTTAAGGTCCATGTTCCACCACGGGGCGGAACGCTTGACAGTCTTAACTACCGTAGCTTGGTGGTAAGCTTTGTGAATGGTGTTAGTTAAACTGTTCACAACACTGTCGACTTCAGAAGGTAGAGTAATGTGAGCGATGTCACTGGGATTCCAGTTAAGTTGAACAAGTTGGAAGTAGAGGTCCCAGTTGGTGCTTTGTGTTATGCAGAATTTCGGTATTGGAGTAGACTGATCAATTATTGTCTCAATGAAGCTATGATCACTGGTGGAGTGGATACTAAGGGTATTACATCTGGAGAGCTTGTTGGTAAGTTTTCTTGAGCCCATACAGATGTCGATCCAACTTTTTCCATTCGTAGAGGAGAAAGTCGGGAGAGGACTAGTGTTGAGGGAGGCTAGATGGTGTTGCGCCATAAACTCCTTGACCAGATACCCTCTCGGGTCCTCCACAGGGCTGTGCCAAGTATGAGACTTGGCATTGAAGTCGCCACATATTAGAATCGGGTGGTCCTGAAGCTGTTGAATTGAAGTGGCTAAGAGATCCAGAGGATAAGCTAAGTCTTCTGAGGGAGAACAGTAGAATGACACAAGAATGTAGGTAGAGTTATCTAAGGTAAGGCTGACGGTGGTAAAGTAATAGTTGCTGTGTTGAGTAAGGAGTTGGACGTCAAGTTTATCATTTATGATCACAAATCCAGTCTTGGGAGGATTGTTGGGTTCTTGATAATAAATTGTCCGTGAGCTACCAAACATTGCAATTTTATTCTGGAAGGTATATGGCTCCTGGATGGCCATGATGTCAGTTTTCCTGTTGGTGGCTTGTTGAAAAGAGTCAGTAGTGGCTGCCTTACATTTCTGAAGGTTTATCTGGATTAACCTCAAATTGTTTTCTTTCTGGTTATACCCCATAATTGGTTTGGCGTATTGTTTGAGCCTTCATTCTTTCTGTGATTGGGCACTGTGGGTTAAAAGCATTATGACAGGTGTCATGTCTACTATATTCCGGGAGGTCCTTGTTTAGGGTTTTGCAGTTGATGCAGCAAGGATCGTCGTCCAGTTTCCGGCATTCTCTAAACCTGTGTGCCTTTCCACAATGGCTACACCTTTGCTTGTTTGGACAGGTTGTGGATAAGTGGTTATAACCACAACACTGATAACAACGGACCAATGGGATGTAGTCATTTACATAGATCTTGGCCCACTGGATGGCTATGTGTTTCGTTTTGACGAGCAGATTTCTAAGGTTAGGCGTTGTTGAAATTACAATATGCCTGCAGTTTTCTTTGTTATTATTACGAAAGAGAACAGTGCTGATTTTAGTGGAACTAGAAAATTCATCCATGGTCATGTTTTGTACGATCTCATTCTGTTCATACATCATTGGGATAATCTCCTCTTCACTTACTGCTATGGGGACATTGGTAAGAATCACACGAGGTCTCCTACCTTCTGAAATTTTGCTCTGGACTTTTTTGGCTATGTCAGGGTGGTCATTGATTGCGTCTGACAGAGTTTCAGCCTCTTTGTAGCTGTCAGTGCGGAAGCATATGCCATCTCCTCGCACTTGTCTAACCGATTTGACCTTTATTTTAAGTTCATGTGGTTTTATCCTCTTTTTTATTTCGCTTTCTATTCGTTTCATGTCGGTGGATTGGCCATCATCTTCAGATTTAGGATAGAGTAAGACAGCAAAACTGCCACCTGTGCCTTCACTATTTATCTTGCTTTTTAAAGATTTAGTTATTGCCAAAGTTGTGGAGCTAGGCTTAGTGTTCAACTTTGTGACTTCAGCGTAGGAAGCTGATGGGGTAGGAGCAGTAGTAGGAAACGGAGCAGGGTGCAGGGAACGATTGGATCTTACTTCTTTTAGGATCCCATGAAATTGGCCGATGCACGAGTAAAGCCAGAGTGCCGCACTTGGCCAGAGTGCCAAGTGCGGCACTCTGGCAGTTATAGGAAAACTGCACACCGCTGGGACCAACAGCTAAACCCTCCACAACAAAGAACTTCCATGTCTAGGCAATGATGATGCCTATAAACACCTTGGGGTTCCAACAGGGTTTGCAAAATGTGATTCTGAAGCGGCCACCATGGAAGGTGTAATACGTGACATAAACAAACTAGACGCCTCATATTTGGCACCGTGGCAAAATATTGACGCCTTGAACTCATTCATCATGCCACGGCTGACCTTTTGCCTAACCATGGGGACTGCTCCAAAGAAGGTACTAGATAAGATCGATAGGACACTAAAGCACCATGTGAAGAGATGGCTTGGCATACCACAGCGTGCGAGTGCGGAGATCGTCTACCTGTCTTACAAGCAGGGAGGGGCCAATGTCACGCCGGCCAGTTCACTCGCAGATATAGCCCAGGTATGTCATGCTTTATATCTCTAATTCCAGAGACAACATCACGAACATAGCGCTAGGAGCACTTAGGGATGTGGTAGCCGCCAGAATTGCCAAACAACCCAGTGACGAAGAACTATGTCATTATCTAGATGGGTCGATGGAGGGGGACCTAGGTAACCCATCCAAAGACATTACGTCTATGTGGACTCGACTTCAGATGGCCACCAGAAGACTGGGTAAGAAAATCGGCATCAAGTGGGCCATAGGACCGGATGGCACACCAACAATCACACTAGAATACAACATTATCCGTACCAAAAAATGCCAAAGCACGCTAGTCAGCCTCCTTAAACACCACCACCTCCAAAGACTGCTAGCAAAGCCCGATCAAGGTAAGGCCTACAAGGTAATGGCCAGTAACGAGGCGAGTAATCACTTCCTCAACAATGGCCGTTACACACGCTTTTCAGATTGGCGGTTTATCCACCGGGCTAGATTGAGTGTTGTGGCTTTACGTGGGTACAAGAGATTCGGCAACGAATCAAAAACTTGTCAACGCTGCGGCTTTGCCCGTGAGACCCTCTTTCACATCTTATGTCACTGCCCTCCGAACTTTAGATTAATCACCCAACGACACAACGCAATACTAAATAGACTAGTGGCAGCATTTCAACCAAGAGGAGCCACAGTCTTTGTCAATCAGCGGGTGCCAGGGTATGCAGAAAACTGCCGCCCAGACCTTACCATCATCCACGAGGAATCCAGAACAGCAACAGTCATCAACGTTACAACGCCGTTTGAAAACGGGCGCCCAGCCTTCGACGCCGCGAGGGACAAAAAGGAGAGGAAATACAACGGCCTCGTCCAGCATCTCCGCGCCAGTACTTTCATCGTAGGGGCATTAGGCAACTAAGACCCCCTCAATGAGTCAGTATTACAACGCCTGAAAATCAACCACCAGTACTCCGTCATGATGAGAAAACTGATGGTAAGTGACTCAATCCGATAAAGTAATGATATTTACCGCCAACATCTGGGAGATTGCTCCAGACACCCAGCCCAACCACGGCAAGACAACGAGCCACGCATCCACCCATCACAACCCCAACCTCCACCAGGGGAAAACATATAACTTCTGTCAACTCGCGATACATTGTATATATTAGCTGGCATAAAGCCCATGTAAACAAATTTTTAACACTGTATATACTGGCTGGCATATTTGAGCCCATGGACACTGTAATCTATATATATCTTAATTGTATTAACATCTCTGGTTGGCAAACAAAATGCCCATGTCGCGATAACATACTATACCTTATTATATGTCTGGTTGTGGTTGGCATTCTAAACGCCCATGTCGCAAAAACTACTTTATAACTATCTTGTCTGCATTAATTGCACTTTTTTGCCTTAGTAACGCCTGTAAATACTTAAAATTTTTTTGATTTTATAATAAAGGCTTTTTAAATCTGTTCTTATCAGCTTGATATCTGATACGGTTTCCATCGGAGACCTTCGATATTAATAGCTGTGGACATTGACGTTAGAGATCGGTATATTAGAATTATAAATATTTACACGCCAACTCAGGTTTATGAGAGATAGGAATTTTTTAGAGTTTTAATTGATTTTTTAAGGGTGGGAAAGGAACTAATGATAATGAGAGATTTTAATTGCATTTTGGATAGTTTAGACAAAAATGAGCCAATACTTTATGATGGTTCTAGGAATATTTTAAGGGGAATTATTGATGATTTTAACTTATATGATATTTTTAGGGAGTTTTATCCGTGTCATCCGGATTTTACATGGGAGGGACGTGGGATCATGGAGAGACTGGATAGAATTTATGTATCTAGGAGTTTAAATCAGGTTGAGGGAGTTAGTTGTTATTCACTACAAACAGAAACAAGAAAGCTAACAGATCATAAAATGGTGGAAGTAAATATTAGAATAGGTGGAAAAAAGAGAAGAGAAAAAAGGATAAAATTAACGAAGGAAATATTGGAAGATGAAAATTTGATTAATAAAATACAAGAGCTAATAGAAAATAATAAAGATATAATTGAATGGGAGAAATGGGAATAGTTAAAAAGACAGATTTATATAGAAATAGAAAAAATATGGGATAAAAATAAAAAAGAAAGTTTTATAAGGGTTAAGAAATTACAGAGAGATTTAACAGATGTCATTATAAAAGGAAATGAGACGGAAATACAAAGGATTGAGAGAGAAATTACAAAAGAAATAGATAAAAAGAATAAGGAAAACTATATCTGCTATAAATTAAATAAATATAATATTAAAAGGGAAGCAGAAAGGGCAGTGTTTGAAAAGAAAGGAAAAATGAGAGAAAACATAGTGATAGATAAAATAAAAGATGAATTTGGAAATGAAATAAAGGAAACAAACGAAATACTGGAAAAATTTTACTCATATTATACTTACTTATTTGACATACAACAGTCGGATGAGTCCTTGGAGGAGCAGATATTAAGTAAAATAATACCTATAAAAGAAAAGAATAATGATATTACAAGTAAAGAGATTACAAAAAATGAAATTAAGGATGCTATCCAATCTCTCCATGTTAACAAAGCACCGGGAAGGGATTATATAAATTAGGAATTTTATAGATTTTTTAATGATAGTTTAACTGATATTTTATACAATTTATACAATTTTACTGATTTTAGCGACACTTTTTGTCTGGGGAATATGATTTTAATTAAGAAAAATGATGACACAAATAAGGGGATAACAGATTTTAGACCGATTACTCTTTTAAATATAGATTACAAGATTTACAGTTTAATTATTGCAAATAGACTTGAGTTGGCTTTTAAACATTTTATTGGTAGTACTCAGAGTGCCGGTGTTCAAGGAAGGAGTATACAGAATAATATAACGTTTTTGAAATTAATCCAAGAGTATTATAAAAAGAGAGATGTTGAACTCTCACTCCTCTCTATTGATGTAAAGAGGGCCTTTGATACTATAAATCGTCATGTTCTTTGGAAAATTCTGGATCATTATGGTTTAAATACAACTGAAATAGAGTTATTAAGAAATTGTACCATTTCCCAAGTACATGTATTCAGATAAATAGTGATACATCAGAGGAAATAGATTGTAAAATAGGCGTTTGCCAAGGGTGCCCAAGTTCGATGATTTTGTTTACGGTGTATATTGAAACATTGTTAAGGACTATAGAAAGTGAAAATTTAATAGAACCAATATATATCCCGGGAATGAAAGATAATATAAAATATGTAACTCATGCAGATGATATCACTTTTTTGGTAGTTAATAGACCTAGTTTAAATGGTATTTTGTATAAACTACAACAGTTGTGTGAATATACAGAAATGAAAATTAACAAAAACAAATGTAAAATAATAGATGTTGTAGGAAATATTGGAAAAAATCAAAATGAAATTGAGTATTGTGATATGATAAAAGTGCTTGGGATATGGTATGGAAAAAATGTGGATAAAAAGAATTTAGAGAAAATGCAAACTAAAATTAAAAATGAAATTACACAGTGGTCAGAGAACTGGCTGTATATGCCTAAACGTGTTCAAGTAATAAATAGGGTGATTATACCTAAAAGCATCTATAAGCTTTATATTACAAATTTAGAACATGATGATATCAAACAGATTGAAAGGAAGATTTATACTTACTTGTGGAATGGTACTTTCGAGCCAATGAGCAGAAAGATAATGCGTAACGACATCACTGAGGGAGGATGGGGAGTAATAGATCTGAAAGATTTTGAGAGATCATTACAAATGAGTACTATAATAAAACATTTTAAGAGAAAGTAATCATCCGCTATTTTATTTAATTCGTTATATTATGGGACCGATCTCCAACCAAATAAATCAGCAGGCAACAAGTTTTCCTTTTATGATGAGTAATAAAAAAAAAAATATAAAAAATGGAAATTTTGCAGGATTTAATACATAATTATGGCAATGTGTTGGATTTTGAAAGAAGAATTAGACCCAGGCAAATTTATAATTTGATTCATAAGCAACATATGAGTATTAACATGTTAAATAGTAATATGGACTGGCCCAAAATTTGGAAAAACATATTTAGCATGCCTGCTGAGTGGATAGAAATTTAATGGAGAATCTTGTCTAATATTGTAATGTGTAAAAAATATTTAAGGTTATATAATAGAGTAAGAGATGAAAAATGTACAAGATGTCGGTGTGTGGAGTCAGTGATACACATTTTCTATGAATGCAACATCGCGGTATCAGCCTGGTCATGGGTGTCTAGAGTCTGGAATACGAATATTAGTTGGGAAAATGCTAAGTATCAGAGTAATCTAATTGTTAGGAATCAAAATATATATTCGTTGAACTGTTGTATAGGATTGGTGAAAAGATTGTTATGGAAATGTAGGTGTTTACTTACCTTTGAGAGAAGATGTTGGAATGCGTCGTTATTAGTAATTAAAATTAAACAAGAACTCGGGTATAAAATTCAAAGTAATTATGATAAAATGTCTAAACAGCAATTTGATACGTTTTACAGAGGCAATAATGTGATATGGAAAATTCAGGATGATGAAATAAGATTCAACGATGAGTGGCGATGATTTTATTTTTAAAGTGTTTAATTAACTATTGTCGTGTTCTAATTAACTTTTGATCTTCTATTTTTAAATTTTACTTACCGTTTATTGGTATTTTTCATTCAATGTGTTAAGTTCTACTTTATATTGTTATACCTGAAAGAGAAAAATTTAAGATTATAAATTTTTATACTTTTAGGATGTTTTTTGTTAAATGTTATATATCACGTAACTTTATTTTTTGCATTTAATATATTAATTGTCGCTTTTACCTGTGTTTTAATGGGATTTATGTAAGTTTTCCCTGTTTGAAAAGGGTGTTTGTATTATGCTACACTGTTTTGATGTATTTTTTATTATTGTTGGGTTTTGGTTTTTTGTATGTTTTGATTAACTTATTTTTATTGTCGGGTCATGTTTTTTGTAAATTAACCTTTCCTATGGTGTTGGTGTTTTCTTGGGAGGTTTGCACGTTGTCCACAGTGTTTAACGTGTGTCTTACCTTTTCTTCAGAATGCGGGCTTATAACATGCTGATTTGGCATCTAAAGTGAAGGAAATGTATCAGTTCATGGTTTAGTGGTTCCCCAAACTTTGAAAACACAGTATCTGTTCTTATCTCTCCGGTACTGGTGAGCTTTTGAGAGTAGTCATTGTTTTCCATTTCTGGACTTATTTGTGGTTAAATTGGATTAATTTTTGGATAATCATCGACCGGAAGAGTTTCTAATTAATGTTTCCTCAGAAATTCGTAAAAAATTTAAAATTATTTTTCGACTTATAGGAAAAAAGTGAACTTAGAGTGTTAGCACTATCATCTCAGTCTTGACTGATATGGCATAACTGTGAGTAATTATGGTGATAATAATCTATAATAGAATGACCATAGAGAAGATATAAATAAATTATAGCAGTTATAGTGTTAAAAATTTGACTTTATTGAACTTTTTTCGTACCACTCACCTGAACGACTCCCGTGGGGGTGTTTCCCTGTGCGTCTGTTCTCTTCGTTTGTTAATAGTGCCTTTGTTAGGCAAGTAATTGATGGATGGAAAGTTCCATTCCATCAACGAGCCGTATTTTAGATGCTCGGGTTTCCCTGGATAGAATAAATGTGGATGTTTCTGTCCAGAGTGATGATTCTCGAGAAGCAATGTCTCATGTTACGGATGTAATGGAGAAAGTTGACGATGTAGAAGAAATATTTAAAAGAGAGAATGTGGTAACAATGGATGAACAACAGGAAAGAATCAAGAGATATACGACGGTTCGTTCGGTGCGGATAATAGCGAAGAAACGTGTGGAGATACAGGAGTTGGTTCAAGCCTGTGAAAAAATCTTAGGCCCTGAAAGAATAGAACAAATCTGCTACAACCCAAGAAATGTGATTGAAATTGGACTAAAGACTGTGGAAGATAAAGTAAGATTACTGGGACAAGATATAAAGGTAGGAGAAACTATTTATACTTGTGAGAGTTTGGAAAACGAGTTAATAGTTGTATCGGTACGATATGCGCCTAATGAACTAGATGTGGAGTTATTAAAAGAAATTATGTCGAAATACGGGAAAGTGATTAGAGTGCGTGTAAATACGTATCATAATACCAACATTAGAACTGGAACCTACCAGGTGATAATGTTAACGAGAAAATGTATACCTAACTTTATGGAAATCTTGGGAAAACAAGTACAGTTGTTATATGTCAGGCAAAGAAAAGAATGTAGACGTTGCGGAAGTACGGAACACGAGATAATAAATTGTGATAAAAAGTTATGCTATAGATGTAAAAGCAGCACTCATTTAATTAAAGACTGTACCGCGTGTTATAGCTGTAAAAAGATTCATGATAAAGGGGATAATTGCCCGAGTCCTAGCTATGCAAAAATCATAAAAAAAGGGCCAAGAAGTATAAGTTTAGAAAGAAAGCATAATAGAAGTTTAGAGAGAACTAGATCAAATAATAAAGTGCAAAATGAGACACAGGTAGAAACGAGTAATGTGGTAGAAAAAGAGCAAACTGAGATAGGGGTCGATATGGATACTGATTTTAGAGAAGATAAAAAACGGAAAAGGAAAAATAGCAGAGAATCAATAGGATCACAGGAAGTAATAAATAAACAAAGTGATCTAAAGGGTCTATCAGTAGACGAAAGAGTAGAATTATTGAATACTGTGATAAAAAAAAAAAAAAATTGGCTTCGACTGATGATGTCAATTTAGAGTTAACAAAAAAAAAAAAAAAATAGCTAAGAAATCACGTAGAATACAGAATTATAAAACTGATAATGGATAGACACCTTAATATTAGAACTATAAATATTTCCGGGTTTAAAGATAATGTTAAAAGGATAGTAGTTTTAAATGAGATAATGAATAGCCATGTAGATATAATGGGAATTCAAAATACAAATGTAGAAAGTTTTGATGAGTTGAGACAACTCAAAGATTTACATATATTATAATATATATGTATCATTTGCTAGACGTACAAGCACGGGAGTGCTACTATTAATTAGAAAAAATCTTAAGGTTCAAAATTTCGATACCGATAGCCAAGGAAGAATAATAGCGGTAGATTTAAATATAAGTAATCGGTCTATTAGAGTTATAAGTGTATATGCGCCTACTTGGGCCGCTGAAAGGAAATAATTTTTTTACGGTCTAATTGGGTTTTTAGTTGGAGGTAGAGACCTAGTTTTAATGGGCAACTTTAATAATGTTTTAACGATTTTGGATAAAAATGGTCCTTTACAACCAGATGGTTCGCGTAATGTGTTAAGTAAGATTATTACTGATTTTAGTCTTGTGAATGCTTATCGGTTTTATTACCCGAGTCACGCTAATTTTACATGGGAAGGTCGAGGAGTGAGAGCGCACTTGGATCGAATATATATTTCTGAAACAATAAATAAAATTATTGATATTTATAGTTATAACTTAAGTAATGAAGGGCAAAGAATTTCAGATCATAGAATGGTAGAATTAGTCTTAGAAATTAAAGCATATGATAAAGAAAAAAATAAGATTAAAATTACTAAGGAAATCCTAGAAAACAAATTCTTTGTTAAAGAAGTTAAAGATTTGCTAGAAAAGGAAAAACAGTGTATAAATTGGGATAACTGGTTAAAACTAAAAGAAAAGATACAGAAAATTTTGAGAAAAAGTTGAGGAAAATTAAAAAAGATTTAATAAATTAAAATGGTTACGACGACAACTTTCGGATAAAATAATACTAAACGATCAATGTGAAGTCGAAAGAATAGAAAAAGAAATTATAAAAGAAAAAGAGAAAAGAAATAAAGAAAGTTATGTTAACTATAAATTAAATAAATATAATATAAAACGTGAAGCTGAAAAGGTTCTTTTTGATAAAAAATGTAAAACAAAAGAAAGTTTAGTAATAGATAAAATAATAGTTGAAGGGAAAGAGATTATAGATAGTAATCAAATAATTATAAATTTTCAGCGATTTTATACAAATTTGTTTAAGATATTAGATTTTGATGAGTTGTTATTTGATTAAGTGGCTAAGGTTATAAAACCTGTAAAAGATAAAGTGGAAAATGTAATAAACAGAGAGGTTACGAGAGATGAAATTAATGATGCGATCCAGGTGATAAATGGGAGGAGGGCTCCGGGAAGAGATAGTTTGAATGCTGAATTTTATAGATTTTTTGGGGATGATATTAAGGAGATTTTATATAATTTATACAATGTAAATAATTTTAGTGATAATTTTAGTCATGGAAGTATGGTACTTTTAAATAAAAAGGATGACATTGATAAGAGTTTGGGAAGTTTTAGACGGATAACGTTGTTAAATTTTGATTATAAGATATATAGCTTTATTTTGTCACAGCGGCTTGAGCAGGTATTTAAAGATGTAATTGTAAGTACACAAAGTGGAGGAGTAAAGAATCGGTCTATCCAGAATAATATCTTATATTTACAGTTGATCCAAGAATTATATGTGGATTGGAAGAAGTCTCTCTCCCTCCTCTCAGTTGACGTCAGTAAAGCATTTGATACAGTGAATAGACATATTTTGTGGAAATTTATGGAATGTTATGGTCTAAATGATAACGAAATAACGATGATTAAACGTTTATACCAAACACAGAGTACTTTTATTAAATTAAATGGAAAAATATCAGATAGTATTGAGTGTTATACAGGTCCGTCAGGGGTGTCCCTGTTCGATGTTGTTGTTTTCCATATATATAAATGTCCTATTAGAAAATATTAATAATGATGAGCTTATTGAGTCAGTCCACATCCCCGGTTGCACAGAAAAAGTTAAACTGATAGCACATATAGATGATATGAATTTCTTTGCAGTCAATAATTTTAGTTTGGAAAAGATCTTAAATCATATAAAGTAGTTTAGCAGGTTAACCGGGATGAGAATAAATGGAAAAAAAAAAACAAAACTGATGTCGGTAATAGGAAATGTGGGCTGTAATTGGGACAATTTTGACAAAGTTCATACAATGAAAATACTTGGAGTTTGGACAGGGAGAGACGCATAGAAAAATAATTTAGACAATATGAAGAATAAAATTCAGGAAGCCATAAATGAATGGTCGAAAAATTGGCTGTATTTACTGGAAAGGGTTAACATTATAAATAAAGTAGTCATTGCACGCATAGTGTATACTTTGTATATTATGCATATGAACAAACAAGAAATAAATGAATTAGAAAAACTTATTTTTCTATACGTGTGGAACAATACGTTCGAACCGTTTGGAAGAGAGTTCATGAAAAATGACGTCAACTTGGGAGGATGGGGAATTTGGGATATTAAACACTGAGTATTCCTTACAGATAGCTATTATGATGAACATACTAAGGCAAAGAGATCACCCAGTATTTTATGTGATCAGATATATTCTGGGACCGATAACAAATAGACTCACCCAGTCGGGAGAGAGGTATCCCTTTCTGATAAGCAATAAGCGGAAATTTAGGCGATGGAGGGAGTTGATAATTGATGTATTAAATGAAAATCCAAATATAATAAATAGTAATGATAAAATTAGACCTAAAACGGTTTATTCTAACATAGATAAACAACGCGAAAATGAGAATATGACAAATACTGTTCTAAATTGGCCACTAATTTGGCGAAATATACATACTCTTCCGGCTGAGTGGGTAGAAATATCCTGGAGAATTATTAATAATGTTGTTGTTACAAAAGATTATTTGTATAGATACCATATAAGCAGAAATGCTAACTGTTCACGTTGTGGACAGACCAAAACAATTGAGCATGTCTTTTATATGTGTAGTTTGGCTAGGTCAATATGGGCTTGGGTGTCGAGGATATGGCAAGTTCGAATAACGTGGCAAATTGTAAAATATCACAAACTTTTATATACGTAATCAACACGGCTATTTGCTAAACTGGATGATTGCTTTGATAAAAAGAACCCTGTGGAAATATCAATGTGTGTTGACATTCGAAAGGAGACTATATAATGAATCTATAATTATAAAGAAAATAAAGCAAGAAGCAAAATTTAAGATAATAAGTGACTACAAAAAAATGACACAAGTGGAACTTAATAGGTATTACAGAGGGACAGATACTATAATTCGAGAAAGCAATGAAAAAGTAACATTTAGGGATGAGTGGTGATTTAAGTGCTTGCATGAATTAATTTTAAATTTTATGGGTTACATGTATTTAGAATTAGTTAATTATATTTAATTTTATACTTTTGATTTGGTAAAGTTTGGTGCTATCTAGTGTTCAACTGTGAATTTATGATGTTTTGATGTTGATTAAGTCTGATGGTCTTATTGTCGGTATTGATATTTGAAGTGATAACAATACTTGTATGGTAAAATATTGAATAACTGTGGAAGTTGTTGTATTGATGCGAATCACAGTCTTAGTTTTATTGAATTGTGATATATAATTTTTGTGTATGTAAAATAATAACACAATAATCAACAAAATTGGTTGTTTGTAAATTTTTGCAGTTATGATGTAAATATTGTTTTGTATTATTTACCAGATATTTTATCAGTGAATTATGTCTATTGCAAAATTTGGGTATGACTTATTTGTTTTTGTTTTGGATGTTTAGTAACATTGTTAAATTGTCAGGTTTATAATTTGTGAATTAACATTTGTTGTCGGGTTTGTGATTACTGTTATTTTTATTTGGATTTGTATGTTTTGTGGTTAAACTTGAATAAATGCACATTTCCTGCGCCTCGTCTTCTGCGCACGGCCAGCGCGTATAACTGGCTGCCAACTTGGAATTGTTTTGCTATGATCTACGTGAAGGAAATGTAACTTAGGACACTGTTAGATAATTTTCAAAGTCTAAAACCACAGTATCTGTTCTTATCTCACCGGTGTTGGTGAGCTTTTTGGAGTAGTCGTTGTTGACCCTTTGTGAGCTTATACTTGCTTCTATTTGGATAATTAAGTAAAGTTTGGTTTATTAGTGAAGTAGTGAACGATACTAGAGTGTTTTTGTGCAATTATTTTGGATTTTTAACGGCGAAATGAACTTCGAGTGTTTGCACCATTAGTGGAGTGTTGAACGTTATGGTGAAGCCGTGAGTAGTTTATTGAGAAAGAAATTTAATGTAGTATGACTCTATAATAAGATTTAACTATCGATAATATTTAGAGTAAAAAATTTAATTTTATTAGACTTTATTCATGCCAGTCACTTGAACAATACCCGTGAGGGGCGTGTCTCGAGTAGAGGCTCATTTGTCTGCTAGTGAGAAGTTATCTAGTGAAAATAACTTAAAGTAAAGTGACTTTATAGTATTAAATAGAGAGCTACAATATTTATTAAGTTGAAAATAGACTTTATTTAACTTTTTTGTGGGATACTTACCTGATTAATACCCGTGAGGGGCATGACTCAGGTAGACGTTTGCTTGCTTGCTAGTGTTTATCTAGTTAAGTTAATAGTCGATGGATGGAAAGTGTATTGTCATCCATGAGCAGCAAATTAGATGTTCAAGCTTCTCTGGACAGAGAAAAAGTGATGGAGAATATCCAAAGTGGTAATTCTCGTGAAGGTTCGTCTATAGAAATGGAAAGGATGGAGGAGAATTCGGCTTTGTCGCTTTCGCCGAGGAATGGACCAGAAGTAATGGAAAGACAGCCGGACGAAGTCACTGAAAGGAGAGAAGAAAGTGGAGTTGCTGAACTTAGAAAAAAATATGGTGAAAATCGTTCTGTTCGGGTGAGAACTGTAGAAAAAATTGATGTCGGTGAGTTAATAGAAATTTTTGTTAAGCGGCTATCTGGGGTCGGGAACGTTGTACAGGTATGTTTTCAGCTGGCAGGTGTTATTGAAATTGGTTTAAGCACTGTTGAGGCTAAAGAAAAGTTATTGGGATATGAGTTTGAACTTGGAGATAATGTACTTCAGGTTGAAGCAGTAGAAAAGGAGATGAAAATGATTTTTCTGAAGTACTTGCCTGCTGAAGTGGACGAGGAATTAATAAGTAAAGTATATAATATATAGTTAAGACTGTTTGGAAAAGTTATAAGTGTGATAGCTAGAACTTTTAAGGATCAGCCAGAGATAAAGACTGGGACATATGTGGTAAATATGTTGACAAGAATGAAAATCCCAAACTATTTTGAAATACTCGGAAGGCAGATACATGTTTATTATAAGGGAATGAATTTAGAATGTAGAAAATGCGGAGAGGAGGGACATAAAGCAAGCGCATGTTTATACAAATTGTGTCACAGATGCAAATCAAGGATGCATCTAGTAAAAGATTGTAAAGCTTGCAAGTTTTGTAGAAAGGAGCATAAGGGAGAGGAATGTCCGTCACTGTCATATGCAGAAGCAGCACAAACAGGTTTGGGAGTACAGAAACGTACAATGAGTAGGAGTATTGATAAAAAGATTGAGAGAAATGAAAGTGAGGAAAGAGTGTCTGAGGAAAATCAAAGTGAAACAAATGTAGAAAGTGAAAAAGTGAAGGAATGTGTGGCTAGGATAGAACAAAGAGATAACGAATTAGAAAGGAGTACACAAACATCAACAATGGAAATAGAAAGTCTGGAAGAGACATTAACTAAAACAGCAGACAGTGGTGAAGATGACTTTAGAGTGGCAGGACAAAAAAGAATTAGAAAACGAAATACAACGGAGAAAATAAAGAGAAGATATGAAGAAAAAGTGAGTAAGATTAAAGATGGGTAAGATACTTAATATACGTGTGTGCAACGTTTCCAGCTTTAGAGGGAAGGAAAAACAAAACTGCATATGGAATATTTTGAGAACTGAAAATGTGGATATATTGGGGTTACAAGATACTAACATCAAAAATATAGATGATGTTAAGAAATTATGACAAAAATTTCGTGGTTATTATATTTATGCCTCGTTCGCCCCTAGGAGAGGTACAGGGGTTATAACTTTGATAAAGAACAATATTAAAGTGTATACCTATAACACAGACGGTTTTGGAAGATTCTTATCTATTGATGCTAATGTTGGTGGTCGATTGTTAAGGATTTTGAATGTGTATGCTCCACCAAGTGTTACCGAAAGGAAAAAAGTCTTCTACAAGGTAAGAGACTTTTTAATAACTGGTAGAGAAGTGATTTTCTTTGGAGACTTTAATTGTGTCTTGACAGTCCTAGATAAAAATACAGGTTTTGGCTATGATGGATTGCAAAAAATTTTGAAAAAGATAATTGAGGATTTTGATTTGTGTGATGTATATAGAGTGGTGAATCCATCTCGGCGTGACTATACATGGAGAGGGAGAGGTGTGGCCGAACGTTTAGACAGAGTTTATTTAAATATTAAGGATATAGAAATTGTAAATATAATGCATTATAAAATAAAAATGATTAATGATATGGATATATCTGACCATAGTATGGTTAACTTGAGATTAAAATTAAAGGAAAATAATAGATATAATGGCAATATTAAGATTAACCAGAAAATATTGACTGATACTTACTTTCAATCAGAAATAAGGAGGATATTGAGTAATAATATTAATAATAGGTTGTGGGAATTATGGAATGAGATTAAAAAAGAAAGTTATGAACTAGTATATAAGACTTGGTTAAAAATTAGAAAGAATTATTTTGATAGAATAAAGAATTTACAGAAAGAATTGTCTAGAGTAATTTTAGAGAATAAAGGTGAGGAGGAGATAAAAAGAGTGGAGGATGAAATAGTTAAAGAATTGGAAAAAAGAAGGGTTGAGAATTATGTAAGATATAGGATGAATAGATACAGGATGGCAAGAGACAGTGAAATAGGTGTATTTGAGAAAAGACAGAAAATTAGTAAAAAGACACATATTAACCAGATTAAAAAGGATAATGAAGTGATTACAGAAAAAGATGAAATTAGAAAGGAATTTTTTGATTTTTATACAAACTTATTTGATCTAAGGGAAATAGATGATCAGATAGGACAGTTGTTTCAGAATGTGATTGAACCTGTAAGGAACTGTAATGACAATAACTTAAATAGAAAAATAACTAAAAATGAAATAAAGAAAACAATTCAAGGGTTACGGCTAAGAAAGGCAGCCGGGATGGACAATTTAAGTAATGAATTTTACGTTTATTTTATGGATTCAATAGTTGATAACCTGTATGTGTTATATAATAAAAGGAATTTTAATCATAGTTTTAATGTTGGTAAGATGGTATTGATTGAGAAAAAATCAGAAGGAAATGCCACGGTAAAGGACTATAGACCAATAACACTATTGAACACTGATTATAAGATATACAGTAAGATTATTTCAGATAGAGTAACAGAAATACTTGGTGGAGAAATTGTAAAGACCCAAAGTGCCAATGTACCAGGTAGGAGTATTCAAAATAATATGGTTTTTCTGTCCCTTCTAGAAGAGATTTACAAACAAAGAAAGAGTCAGTTGGCTGTGTTATCTATAGATGTTGAGAAGGCGTTTGACTCAGTGAGTCGGGAGGTGCTGTGGCAGATATTGTTGTGGTATGGTATGAGTGAACATGAAGTGTTGATGATTAAGAAACTATACCAGGCCCCAGAAACTTATATTTATTTAAATGATGGTTTATCCAATGGAATAAAATGTAAAGTTGGCATTCGCCAAGGGTGCCCAAGTTCAATAGTGTTATTCACAGTGTATATAAATGTACTATTGCAAAAGGTGGATAAGGACAGTGTAATAGCACCGGTGCATGTGCCTGGGATGGGAGAGAAAGTTAAATCAATTGGCCATGCAGATGATATCAACTTTCTGATTACGGATAAGGTGTCCTTGAATAGAGTATATAAATCTATTGAAATGTTTTGCCAGTGGACTGGGATGAAATTAACCCCTTCTGAGCCGCACTCGAGTGTGACTCAAGCAAGTTTTATAGCGTTACGAAAAAATCGGTCGTTAAGGCCACTTCTGAAAAAATTATTTTTTTTTGAATTTTTGGAATGTTTTTTAGGTCCCCAAATTTTTTCAGAATTTTTTGCGCACGCGAAAAAATTTTATCGCGATTTTAATGAGCCTTTGATAAGGCTCGATTAAGGCTTAATGTTTTTTTAATGGGAGTTTTTTATCAAAATTAATTTATCATTCTAAAGTTGTAGTGCACCGATTTTCCTTCGGTAAAGTTATTTAAAGCTGCTTTCTGATGTCAAAAACGACTTCCGATAGTTTTTTAATTTTTTTAATTAATAGATTTTATTATATAGAAGTTTAATTAATTAGGGGGGGTCGGAAATCGCAATAAAAATTATAATTTTTTTAAAATATTTAAAAATATACCGCCAGATTGAAGTCACCCTACTTTAAACCCTTGTCCTCCCGCGATGTCTATGAGAATGTCCCGGGAAATCGGACTCCAGCTGTGTTCAAGGTCACCCAGCTGTGTAAACAATGACTCATCGGTGTTACATTTCACAGACAGGCGAAACAAAGGAAAATAAAATATAAAGCTTTTTCTTCAAAATTAACGCATTTCTTTCGTGTTTTTTCAGTTTTAAGTATTTTTTATGCTTAATTAAAAATTTTAAAAAAAATGGGCGG